>NW_022681471.1:27060265-27144486 GCF_009764315.1 Trachypithecus francoisi
GCTGCCCACTTGGCAGCCCCCAGGGCAGGATGAGACCAGCTCCCCAGCCTTGACCACACAGTGCCCTCACTCGCCGCAGGGAGGTGCATGCCAAGCTGAGATGGAGACATGGTTCTCAGCGTGTGGTTTTGTTTCTTTGTATTTTTAATTTTTTCAACTGAGGAAAAATTCACATAACAGAAAAGTAGTATAACCATTTTAAAATTACAATTGGTGGCATTTGGTACATCGCATTGTTGTGTGACCATTGCCTCTCTCTACTGGAACACTTTCATCCCCGAAAGGAGATCCGGTGGTTATTCAGCAGTCTCTCCCCATTCCCCAGCTCCCCAGGCCCTGGCAACTGCTAATCTACCGTCTCAATGGATTGGACTGTTCTGGAAGCTTCACATCAATGGAATCATACAATGCATGACTTTTTGTGTCTGGCTTGTTTTTCTTAGTATCATGTTTTTGAGGTTCATCCATGCTGTAACATGGTCAGAATTCCTTCCTTTTTATAACTAACTGAGTCGTAGTCTGTTGTCTGTGTACACCACATCTTGTTTATCCATTCATCCATGGATGGGCATTTCAGGTGTTCCTACCTTTTGGCTATTGTAAATAATGCTGCTGTGAACATTCACGTACAAGTTTTTGTTTGATCTTAGTGTGGTTTTTAATTTGTATTTATCTTTTCACATGTTTAAAAACTATGTGCATTTTATTTCTCCTGCAAAATGTCTATTCCTGACATTTGCCCATTAATTGTATTGTTGGTCTTCTTGGATTTTTTTTTTTTCTTTTTTTAAATAAAGACAGGATCCACTATGTTGCCCAGGCTGATCTTGAAATCATGGGCTCGTGATCCTCCTGCCTTGGCCTCTTGTTGGTCTTTTTTATCTAGAAACCAGTCGGGTGCAGTGGCTCATGCCTGTAATCCCAGCACTTTGGGAGGCCGAGGCGGGCAGATTACCTGAGGTCAGGAGTTCAAGACCAGCCTGGCCAACATGGTGAAACACCGTCTCTACTAAAAATACAAAAATTAGCCAGGCGTGGTGGCGGGCGCCTGTAATCTCAGCTGCTCAGGAGGCTGAGGCAGGACAATTGCTTGAACCTAGGAGGCGGAGGTTGCAGTGAGCCGAGATCGCACCAGTGTACTCCAGCCTGGGTGACAGAGCGAGACTCTGTCTCAAATAAATAAATAATATGTAGAATCCTAGGTACCTTCCATATATGAAGGAGAATACCCCTTTATGTTAAATAGTGCAAATACTTTTCCTCGTTTTTCATTGATTTTATGGTGTTTTTTAGACACAAGAAGTTTATGTTTAGCTAGTTGGACTCTTTTGTCTTCTATGCCTTCTGGGTTTGAGGTCATAGTTAGAAGGTCTTCTGGAAGTCAGTGTTATAAAGGAGTGATTGGAGGCTTTTACCAGGAGCAAGACGAATCCGACTTACGTTTTCCAGTCACTCTTGTAGCAGTGTGGCAAAGGGACTGGGGGAGGGCAAGCATGAGAGTCCAGTGAGGAGGCCACCACAGCCATCCTAATGAGGGACTGGTGGCTTGGACCAGGGTGGGAATAGAAGATCAGCTTCTGGATAGATTTTGGGGGGAGAGGCAACAAGATTTGCTGAGGAATAGGACATGGTGTTTGAGAGAAAGAGAGGAGTCAAGAACTCCAAGACTCTGGCCTCAGCAAGAGGAATAACCTTTACTAAGATGCGGGGCGTGCAAAGAGAAGCAAGTCTGGGGTGAACAATGAAGGCTTCGCTTGTGGAAATGCTATGTTGAGATCCAAGCAGAGATTTGGATCTATGAACCTGGAGCCTGGAGTTCACAGGAGAGCTTGAGAGGATGGAGTGAGAAACTGCAGAGCTGTCAAGACAGGACATGATTGATGCTCTGAAACTAGAAAGATGGCCAAGGGAATCGAAGGGTAACACCTGTGCATCTGGTCAAGCCAATGGATGAGATGACAAAGATGGGACTAAGGCCAGGCGTGGTGGTTCACGCCTGTAATCCCAGCACTTTGGGAGGCCTAGGCAGGTGGATCATTTGAGCCCAGGAGTTCGAGACCAGCTGGGCAACATAGTGAGACTCTGTGTCTATAGAAAATACAAAGATTACCTGGGCATGGTGGCACACACCTATAGTCCCAGCTACTTGGGATGCTGAGGTGGGCGGACCACTTGAGCCCAGGAGGTGGAGACCAGCCTGGGCAACATGGTGAAACCCTGTGTCTACAAAAAATTCAAAAATTAGCCTGGCGTGGTGGCATGCTCCTGTAGTCCTAGCTACTTGGGAGGCTGAGGTGGGAAGATTGCTTGAGCCTGGGAAGGTGAGGCTATAGTGAGTGGTGTTCATGCCACTGCACTCCAGCCTGGGTGACAAAGTGAGACATTGTCTCCAAAAAGATTATTATACAAAAATCAATTTTTTTTTTTTTGAGATAGAGTCTTACTCTCTGTTGCCCAGGCTGGAGTACAATGGCATGATATCGGCTCACTGCAACCTCTGCCTGTTGGGTTCAAGCGATTGCCCCCCGCCTCAGCCTCCCAAGTAACTGGGATTACAGATGCCTGCCGCCATGCCTGGCTAATTTTTGTATTTTTAATAGAGATCCGCCCACCTCTGCCTCCCAAAGTGCTTGCATTGCAGGCATGAGCCACCACACCTGGCCAATCAATTGTATTTCTATACAAAATCCAAAATGAAGTTAAGAAAATAATTCCATTTGGCCGGGCATGGTGGCTCAAGCCTGTAATCCCAGCACTTTGGGAGGCCGAGACGGGCGGATCACGAGGTCAGGAGATCGAGACCATCCTGGCTAACACGGTGAAACCCCGTCTCTACTAAAAAAAATACAAAAAACTAGCCGGGCGAGGTGGCGGGCGCCTGTAGTCCCAGCTACTCGGGAGGCTGAGGCAAGAGAATGGCGAAAACCCGGGAGGCAGAGCTTGCAGTGAGCTGAGATCTGGCCACTGCACTCCAGCCTGGGTGACAGAGTGAGACTCCGTCTCAAAAAAAAAAAAAGAAAAAAGAAAAGAATTCCATTTATAACAATGTCAAAAAAGAATAAAATATTAATATGTTTTTTAAAAGAAGCATGAGATTTGTACACTGAAAACTACAAAACATCGTTGAAAGAAATTAAAGAAGACCTAATAAATGGAAAGACATCTGTATTAGTCATGGTTCTCCAGAGAAACAGAACCAACAGGACACACACACAGAGATTATTAAGGATTTGGTTCACACAATTGTCGGGGCTGACAAGTTGGTGTGAAATTTGTAGGACAGGCTGGAAACTTGGAGAATTTCTGTGTTACAGTCTTGTTGTTGTTGTTGAAATGGAGTCTCACTCTTGTTGCCCAGGCTGGAGTACAATGGCATGATATTGGCTCACTGCAACCTCTGCCTCTTGGGTTCAAGCAATTGCCCCCCGCCTCAGCCTCCCAAGTAACTGCGATTACAGATGCCCGCCACCATGCCCAGCTAATTTTTGTATTTTTAGTAGAGACGGGGTTTCACCATGTTGGCCAGGCTGGTCTCAAACTCCTGACCTCAGGTAATCTGCCTGCCTCGGTCTCCCAAAGGGCTGGGATGACAGGCCTGAGCCACCGCGCCTGGCCTGTGTTACAGTCTTGAAGCAGAATTTCTGCTTCTCCAGGAAACCTCGGGTTTTGCTCTTAAAGCCATCCAACTAAATGGATGAGGCCCACACGCATTATCAAGGGTGATCTCTTTTACTTAAAGTCAGTTGAGGGCCGAGCACGGCGGCTCATGCCTATAATCTCAGTACTTTTTTTTTTTTTTTTTTTTTTTTTAAAGACAGAGTCTTGCTCTATCTCCCAGGCTGGAGTGCAATGGCATGATCTTCGCTCACTGCAACCTCCCCCTCCCAGGTTCAAGAGAGTCTCCTGCCTCAGCCTCCTGAGTAGCTGGGACTACAGGCACATGACACCATGTCCGGCTAATTTTTGTATTTTTTGTAGAGATGGGATTTCACCATGTTGGCCAGGCTGGTCTTGAACTCCTGACCTCAGGTGATCCGCCCACTTCGGCCTTCCAAAATGCTGGGATTACGGGCGAGTCACTACGCCCAGCATATCCCAGTACTTTGGAAGCCTGAGGCAGGAGGATTGCTTAAGCCCAGGAGTTCAAGACTACCCTGGGCAATGTAGCAAGACCCTGTCTTTCTCTACAAAAAATATGAAAAGTTAGCCAGGTGTGGTGGCGCTTGCCTGTGGTCCCAGCTACCTGGGAGGCTGAGGCAGGAGGATCCCTTGAGCCCAGGAAGTCAAGGCTGCAGTGAGCCATGATCCAGTGCCGCTACACTGCAGCCTGGGTGATAAAGGGAGACCTCAATTTAGGGGGAAAAAATCTATCTTATCTATCTATACATACATATATATGGTTAATAAAAATGGGCAAAGGACTTGGATAGATATTTCTTCAGAGATCATATACAAAAGGCCAACAAGCACATGAAAAGATGCTAAACTGGCTCAAGCCTGTAATCCCAGCACTTTGGGAGGCCGAGACGGGCGGATCACGAGGTCAGGAGATCGAGACCATCCTGGCTAACACGGTGAAACCCCGTCTCTACTAAAAAATACAAAAAACTAGCCGGGCGAGGTGGTGGGCGCCTGTAGTCCCAGCTACTCGGGAGGCTGAGGCAGGAGAATGGCGTAAACCGGGAGGTGGAGCTTGCAGTGAGCTGAGATCCGGCACTGCACTCTAGCCTGGGCGACAGAGCGAGACTCCGTCTCAAAAAAAAAAAAAAAAAAAGAAAAGATGCTAAACATCATTAGTCATCAGGGAAATGAAAAGGAAAACCTTAGCGGGATACGGTGCCTCACACCTGTAGTCCCAGCACTTTGGGAGGCTGAGGCGGGAGCATCGTTTGAGCCTGGGGCGGTCGAGGCTGCAGTGAGCTATGATCTCACCACTGCACTCCAGCCCGGGTGACAGAGCGAGACCCTGTGTCAAAACAAAACAACAAAAAAAAAGGAAAAATAAAGCAAGGGAAGGAAGAAAGGCCCGGGTTCAGAATCGCCGGGGAAGGGGCTGGTTTGGACGGCTGTCGCCGCAGGCCCTCCGGGTTAGAGACCGTCGGGGACGTGTCTTGAGCTGGGGGCGCGAGTCCTCGGCGGCGGTGCACCTGAGAGGCAGGGACCAGCGAGGCCGCGCCCAGGTGGCAGGTGACCCCAGGCGCGTCTCCGAGCGCCAGGGTGGGGCGAGGCGGGCGCGCGCCGCAGGCCCGAGGGGGTGTGGCGCGGGCGCGCGCGGGTTCCGGGGTCGCCCGAGGCGGCGGGCGGGGAGCCGGGGCGCGGGGGAGGCGCGCGCCGCGGACGCGGCCATCGAGCGAAGGGGGTCGGCTGGCCGGGCGGGTCCCCCTGCAGGTCGCGGGGATCGGGGCTGCGCGCGAGGTCCCTGACCGCGGGGAGCAGCGGCCCCGCCCGCGCCCCCTGCCGCTGCGTGCCCCTCGGCCGGGCGTCCCCGGGCGCCCCCGCCCCGCGCGGTGGTACGGTCCGGGTTTAAAAGGCTGCGGCGGCCCCCGGGCCGGCCCAGTGTGTGGGCGGTGACGGCGGCTGCGCGCGTGGGACCCGGGGCCCGGGGTGCTGGGCGAGGCCGAAGGGGCGCGCGAGCGGGGTCGCGGTGGGGCTCGGGGGCGCGTCCACGTGGCCAGAGGGCGGTCACCCGGAGCCAGCGGAGGGACAGGTAGGTGGCCGTCATCTTCGCCGTCCGTGCGGGGCCAGCCGACTTGGGGCCCGGGGCTCCGGCAGCCCGGGGTTCCGGCTCGGCCTGTGGGGGTCAGGCCCTACCCCTGCCCGTCGGCGCCGGTCTGCCCGGCCCCTTGTGCCCCGCGTGGTGGGGACGCCAACCCAAGACCAGCCCCTTGCCCAAAGAGGACCCTTTGTCGCAGGGGAGCGGCCCCTCGGAGGGTCAACGCTGTACTTCCCTCCCGCTAAGGGCTCCGCGAGTCCGCCGAGGGGTGCCCTGATGGGGCCCGGGCAAACTGGACCAGCAGCACAGTGGGGGGTGTTGGGGGGCGTCCGCTGGACCCGCGTCTCTGCGTGGGGCTGCCCCGTCGTCCTCAGGCTCTCTGCTGGCCCAGCTGTACCTGTGGTGCCCGAGGTTGCCACTTACAGGTGGGGGCTGGGCCTGAAATTCTGCCTCCCCAGGTCTCCCTCCCTACCTGTCCCCAGCCTGTTCCTAGGCTTGTGTTCCCGGGGTGTAGAGGAGGTGAGGACAGGATGTGGCCTCTCTTTTCTTTGGTCTTCCTTTCTTCTCCGGCTGTTGCATGAGGGTCCAGCTGACAAAAGAGCCCTGGAGAGGTGATCAATCCGAGCTGAAACTTTACAGTTTCAAGCTGGGCCTGCTCCTTGTTCTGGCAAATGCGTTTTTTTTACCTTTTTCTCCCCTGTGCTTCCTTGGTTTGGTTCCCTGCACCGCGCCCCCCACACCCCGGCCTCAAGCTGGGTACCTCCTATCTGCCCCCGGGGGCTCTGGCACTGAGAGGGTAGCGCTGAGCCCTGCCCTGTTGGCTGCCAAGACACTGCTCTGCTGTCTTAGCAGCCTGGGGCTGGCTGGGTGTGGCCTGGGGGCTAAGTGCCAGTCCCAGCACTGTCCCTGTGGCTCCTGCCCTGTCTCCCCAAGGCCTTGACTGTATCTGGGGACATTACTCCTCCTTTTGTAAGGCTCCTGGGAGTCCGAACAGCAGGTAGGGCCTCCTGTACATTCCCTTCCCCAGTGAACCTCTGGGTCTGGAGAGGGAGCCGCGCAGGCTGTGCCTGAGCAGAGCTTGACTTATAATGTGTGTCTGGGTGCGTGGCTGAGGGGGCAGGCGCGACTCGGCTTTGTGTTGCATCCGGGACGCCAGACAGCGGGCTCCTGGACAGCCAGCTGAGGCCCTTGTCAGGGAGGCAGCTGGGGCCCCTTCAGGGGACATGGTGGTTCTGGATCCTCCGTCAGGCCTCCATTCCCTAGACCTCTATCCCAGGGCTCCTGGTGGCAGTGCCGCTCCGGCTGGTGTTCCTGCCCCTGCTCCTCTTCCTCAGCTTGCAGTTGTTCTGTCCCTTCCTCCCTCTCCCCTCAGCTCAGGTGTTGGGGGCAGCCCAGAGGCCTGGGGCTTGCTGTTCTTTGCTGTTGGTTGCCCTGGGCTCTGAGGTGTGGCATCTGGGGTCTCAGTTCCAGAGGGCCTCTTGCCTGGCCTTTCCCAGCATCTGCTCTGCTGCCCCCTTGGGTGTGGCCCAGCTGAGGCGAGGCCTCCTGGCTCCTTTCCAGCACGGGGGCTGAGGGACGATTGATGGCCCCCAAGCCTGCCCTCACTAGCTGCTCACTCATGCGCCCTGGCGGAGGCCCCTCCTCTCTCCCTGTCGCGGTGGCCATCTGGGGCTTTGGCGGGGTGGTGGGTGAATGGCCCGGCCCTCTGTGGCTCGAGGCCTCTGACTCCCACACACGGTCTCTCCCCAGGCCTGTCCCCAGGCGCGGCTGTCGGCCATGCCCTCTGTCTGCCTCCTCCTGCTGCTGTTCCTTGTCGTGGGGGGGGCCCTGGGCAACAGGCCCTTCCGTGCCTTTGTGGTGACAGATACCACGCTTACCCACTTGGCTGTGCACCGGATGACTGGGGAGGTGTTCGTGGGCGCAGTGAACCGAGTCTTTAAGCTGGCCCCCAACCTGACTGAGCTGCGGGCCCATGTCACGGGGCCTGTCGAGGACAACGCTCGCTGCTACCCACCCCCCAGCATGCGCGTGTGTGCCCACCGCCTGGCCCCCGTGGACAACATCAACAAGCTGCTGCTCATAGACTATGCGGCCCGCCGCCTGGTGGCCTGTGGCAGCATCTGGCAGGGCATCTGCCAGTTCCTGCGCGTGGACGACCTCTTCAAGCTGGGTGAGCCGCACCACCGCAAGGAGCACTACCTGTCGGGGGCCCAGGAGCCCGACTCCATGGCTGGTGTCATTGTGGAGCAGGGCCAGGGGCCCAGCAAGCTGTTCGTGGGCACTGCTGTCGACGGCAAGTCGGAGTACTTCCCCACCTTGAGCTCCCGCAAGCTCATCAGTGATGAAGACAGCGTGGACATGTTCAGTCTCGTGCGTGAGCCTTCCTTCCCTCCTTCCTCCACCAAGTCCTGGCTCTGCCTCCCAGAAGAGTCCTGTTCTGAGAGGGGACTTTTCGGCTCCTCAGTGTCTGGGATGCAGACAGGTTGCAGAGGGTGGGACGACAGCCTGAGCCCAGGCTGTGGGGGGTCCCCTATGCGCGGGGAGGCTGATCACCCTGCCCTATGCAGCCTTTCTGGCCTGGGCCTCTGTGATCGTCTGCGCGGGAGGGGGATGCAGAGGGAAGCTGGCGGTGGCCCGCGATGTTGGCACAGGGCCTCACCCAATGCTGTCTTCTCCCCCTGCTCCCCAGGTGTACCAGGATGAGTTTGTCTCCTCCCAGATCAAGATTCCCTCGGACACGCTGTCCTTGTACCCTGCCTTTGACATCTACTACATCTACGGCTTCGTCAGCGCCTCCTTCGTGTACTTCCTGACGCTGCAGCTGGACACCCAGCAGACACTGCTAGACACAGCGGGCGAGAAATTCTTCACGTCCAAGATCGTGCGCATGTGCGCTGGGGACTCAGAGTTCTACTCATATGTGGAATTCCCCATCGGCTGCTCCTGGCGTGGCGTGGAGTACCGCTTAGTGCAGAGCGCCCACCTGGCCAAGCCTGGTCTGCTGCTGGCCCAGGCCCTGGGCGTGCCGGCTGACGAGGACGTTCTCTTCACCATCTTCTCTCAGGGCCAGAAGAACCGAGCCAGCCCACCCCGGCAGACCATCCTCTGCCTCTTCACTCTCAGCAACATCAATGCCCATATCCGGCGCCGTATCCAGTCCTGCTATCGCGGCGAGGGCACTCTGGCCCTGCCCTGGCTGCTGAACAAGGAGCTGCCCTGCATCAACACTGTGAGCCCCTCGTCACCCCACACTGGTTCCCTGCCCTGTCCCAGGTCTGCCGTGCCTGGCCTGGGCTCACGGCCAGTCATCCTGTCCCAGGCTTTGCCATGGCCCTGGAAGTGGCACCTTTGCCCTCCCACCTGTTTCTCCCTTCCAGGGGTCCCTGCCCTCTCCTTCCCTGTCTCTGGCCTGCCCAGTGCCCCACTTCTGCTTCTGTTCCTAGCTCATTTCTCCTTGCTCTGTCTCCTGGATGCCCCTTGTCTTGAGCCAGCGAGAGTCCTGTGGGCCCAGGCTTCGCTCCTCCCTCCCTGCTGTCCCTCCTCTGTCTCCCTCCATAGCCGCCAATTTTCTGGAGCACCCTAGGGCGAGCAGTCAGGCCTGGCTGGAGGGGACCGGGTTCTAGATCCCACTCTCTTCTGGGACACAGGAACTGCCAGCCTCCATCTGACTGCTGTGTGCTTGCGCCGGGGAGCTCTGACTCTCACGGGTCCCTCCTCTGTTTCACCAGCCCATGCAGATCAACGGCAACTTCTGCGGGCTGGTGTTGAACCAGCCTCTGGGAGGCCTGCACGTGATCGAGGGGCTGCCCCTGCTGGCCGACAGCACCGACGGCATGGCCAGTGTGGCCGCTTACACCTACCGCCGGCACTCTGTGGTCTTCATTGGCACGCGCAGCGGCAGCCTGAAGAAGGTGGCCCCCAGAGCCCTGGGCATGTGGGGGTCGGGACAGTCTCAGATATGGGACAAGGCTGGTGGTGGGAACACACAGGAGACCCCTGAGGATAGGACAAGAGAGGACATGGCTGGTGCAGGGAGGGAGATTTCCCTGGCTGGGTCCCAGGAGCCTGGCCCTGCTCCTCGGGTGGCCCCTCGGCCACCCACCCTCACCGTTGCCAGTTCCCACTGTGGACTGAATTGCCAGCTTCCTGTGGCTCTGGGGACAGAGAACAGACCTATTGTGGGGTCTCCCTGCCACGAGAGCAGGGCTGGGGCTGAGCTGTCATTGCTGGGTCCTTTGTTAAATGAATCAGAGAGCAAATGCCCTGCCCCTTGAACCTCCCCATCCCGTGGATGGACCCGCTCATCCCTGCCCTCTCCTTGGCTCACTACTCCCCATCCTTCTCCTCCCACCCAAAATGTCACTTTCCCAGAGAGGGCTTTCCAGATCCATGCACCCGCCCCACTGTTCTTTCCCTCATGGGCCCTGCGGCTGTGGCTGCTTCCACTGGGGATCTGGGGGTAGCTTGGCATGAAGGGGGAGGTGAACTGGGCACTCAGGTACGTTCTGAATAGGTAGGAGTTGGGGGACTGCAGTGCTCTCATCCTGCTTGCCTCATAGATGCAGTGCCATCCCCCAGGAGGGCAAGAGTTGGTCTGGGGGCGTAGGGAAGGGTTTGTGGAGAAGGATGCTGAGCTCTCCTGGCCCACTTGCTCTGTTCCTGGGACCCTCTTGTTCTTTGTAGCAGCTTTTGTTGAACACGCACCATCCAATTCACCCGATTAAAGTGCACCGTTGAGTGGGTTTCTGTGGATCTGCAGAGCTGTGCAGCCATCGTCACTGCCTCTTTCCCGTAATCAGTGCCATCCTCTAGCTCTTCCCCTCCCCTGAATCCCCTGACCCTGGGTAACATGAGTCACTCTGTCCTCCTGTCTGCTGAGGGCATTTTCTGGCATCTGCACCCTCCTTTTTCTGGCCTCAGGGCTGTGGGTGTGAGTGCTGAGCCCCTCAGCCACAACCTCCAAAGTCTCTGGCCGGAGAAGACAATGTCCCAGGTGCAGGAGGCTGTGGTGGCATCAGGCTGGTCTTGTGGCTCAGGTGCGGGTTGATGGCTCCCTGGATGCCCACCTGTATGAGACGGTCCCCGTAGTGGATGGCAGCCCCATCCTCCGAGACCTGCTCTTCAGCCCGGACCACCAGCACATCTATCTCCTGAGTGAGAAGCAGGTGGGCCTGTGATGGGTGGCGGTGGGTGGTGGGGTGGGGGCGGGCTGGGTGCTGATGTGGCTGTCCCCAGGTGAGCCAGCTTCCAGTGGAGACCTGTGAGCAGTACCCGAGCTGCACGGCCTGCCTGGGCTCCGGGGACCCACACTGTGGTTGGTGTGTGCTGCAGCACAGGTGAGGGCGGGGGCCCCTGCTTGGGGAGTTGGAGGGCCCCACTAGCCAGGGGGAGCCAGCCACACCCAGCCGCGCCCTTGCGGCCTCCCCTGCCCTCCTCCACTTTCTCCAGCTAATGAGCGGAACCTCCACCCCGAGTGACGTCCCTCAGGCCCCCGGGGACGAGGCCAAGGCTCGCTGTTGCCTGGCACTGTGAGCTGGACAGGCCTGGGCCCTCTCGGGGCAGTGGCGGGACCGGCTCTGGCCCGACCCCGTGCAGGTGCTGCCGCGAAGGGGCCTGTCCGGGCGCCTCTGCCCCGCACGGCTTTGCTGAGGAACTGAGCAAGTGTGTCCAGGTGCGGGTCCGGCCCAACAATGTGTCAGTGATGTCGCCTGGGGTGCAGGTGAGCAGCTTGGGGGTGCCAGGCTGGGTGTGCACGTATGTGCTGGGAGTGCGCCCTGCCCTGAGCCCTCTGCTTCCCCCAGCTGACCGTCGCCCTGCATAATGTGCCGGACCTCAGTGCGGGCGTGAGCTGCACCTTCGAGGAGGTGGTGGAGAGTGAGGCGATCCTGCTGCCCTCCGGTGAACTGCTCTGCCCCTCACCCTCCCTCCAGGAGCTCCGAGCTCTTACCAGAGGGCATGGTCAGTGGGTTGGGGCTGCCCAGGGTGGGCAGGGTGAGGCCTCTCCCTGTCCCCGGAGAGTTCATGGCCACCCCGGGACTGCTGCAGGGGCCACCCGCACCGTGCGGCTGCAGCTTCTCTCCAAGGAGACAGGCGTGAGGTTCGCCGGTGCCGACTTTGTTTTCTACAATTGCAGCGTCCTCCAGTCGTGAGTACCTGGCCCAGCACCCACCCCTACCCCTGGGGATAGAGGGAACTTCTGGGACAGGCGACACCTGAAGGGCAACTGTTTCTGGGGCATCAGGGGCTAACTGTCAGGTGCTGATAGCCCCTGACATCCCCATATCTCTCTGTCCCTTGATATGGCTGCCTTCTTCCTTCGGTTCCCGATGTGTCCTGTTGGGGAGCAGTGAGGGGCAGTGCAGCCTCCTCTGTTATTTCTGAAGCCACTTCCCCCCCAGGTGCATGTCCTGTGTTGGCAGCCCCTACCCCTGCCACTGGTGTAAGTACCGCCACGCTTGTACCAGCCGCCCCCATGAGTGCTCCTTCCAGGAGGGCAGGGTCCACAGCCCTGAGGTGAGGCGGGCGCCGCGTGTGAGGGGCTGGGCTCTGCGGTGCGGGCGGGTCACTGGCTTCTGTGTTCTCAGTTTCTTTGAGCCTTCTCTGGGCTAGGCCTGGAGAAGGGTGGCCTTGTGCGCAGCTGACAGGTGCTTTCTCCCCAGGGCTGCCCTGAGATCCTGCCCAGTGGGGACCTCCTGATCCCCGTTGGGGTCATGCAGCCTCTTACCTTGCGGGCTAAGAACCTACCTCAGCCGCAGTCGGGCCAGAAAAACTATGAGTGCGTGGTGCGGGTGCAGGGGCGGCAGCAGCGGGTGCCTGCCGTGCGCTTCAACAGCAGCAGCGTGCAGTGCCAGAATGCCTCGGTGAGGTCCTGCCCGCTGCCTCCCTTCGGGGTCTGGGCTGTGGCATGGTGCGGATCGTTCTTGTCTATGCCCAGCTCCCTGGCAGGGAACTCTCTGAGTCTCCTGCTAGGGATTCCTGTACCTGGAGGAGGGGGACAGCTGGCAAAAATCTTGGTGGGGGGGTTCTGCACATCTTATCTGGGGTCCCATGGGTTCTTTTCCTCTAGTACTCCTATGAAGGTGATGAGCATGGTGACACCGAGCTGGACTTTTCTGTGGTCTGGGATGGAGACTTCCCCATAGACAAGCCTCCCAGCTTCCGAGGTGAAGGGCAGCACAGGCAATCAGCACTGCTGGGGTCGGGTCTGGGGGCCCTAGTGCTCCCCACTTGCCACTTTTCTGCGGCTGCCTGCTCCGTTAGCAGTGCCTTCTGTGCCTGCAGCCCTCCTGTACAAGTGCTGGGCGCAGCGGCCTAGCTGTGGCCTCTGCCTCAAGGCTGATCCCCGCTTCAACTGTGGCTGGTGCATCTCAGAGCACAGGTGCCAGCTACGGACCCACTGCCCAGCCCCAAAGACCAACTGGATGCACCTGAGCCAGAAGGGCACCCGGTGCAGCCACCCCCACATCATGCAGGTCAGCCTCCCCAACCACCCCTGCCCACTGCCAACAGGGCCCCTGGGAGCCTGAGCCAACCCTCTCACTGCCCATCCTGCTCCACAGATCCACCCTCTTGTGGGGCCTAAGGAGGGAGGCACCCGGGTCACCATCATGGGTGAGAACCTGGGCCTCTTGTCCCGAGAGGTGGGCCTGCGGGTGGCTGGTGTGCGTTGCAACTCTATCCCGGCTGAGTACATCAGTGCTGAGAGGTGAGTGCGGCTGTGTGGGTGCCCGGGCTGTGTGTGGCCTGGCCGGCCCTGACGCTCTCTGAGCCCTAGGATCGTGTGTGAGATGGAGGAGTCGCTGGTGCCCAGCCCGCCGCCGGGGCCCGTGGAGCTGTGCGTGGGTGACTGTTCAGCTGACTTCCGCACACAGTCGGAGCAACTCTACAGCTTTGTGGTGCGTGGCTGCTGGCCCTCCCCCTTCCTGTCCCTTCTCTCTCCTGCAAGGGGCATGTGGAGCAGCCCGGCCTGGCTCCTCCCTTCAGGGCAGCTTCTCCCGCAGACCCCAACATTTGACCAAGTGAGTCCCAGCCGTGGCCCGGCGTCAGGGGGCACACGGCTCACCATCTCAGGCAGCTCTCTGGATGCTGGCAGCAGGGTCACAGTGACTGTGAGGGACAGCGAGTGCCAGTTCGTAAGGTGGGCTGGGGCCCTGCCAGCTTTGGGTTGGGCATTGTGTTGGGGGCCGTGGGGACGGGGGGTGGAAGGCCCTGGGCCACCCACTCCAAGCACCCCACTTGCCGATGTAGGAGAGATGCCAAGGCGATCGTGTGCATCTCACCCGTCTCCACCCTGGGCCCCAGCCAGGCCCCCATCACACTTGCCATTGACCGGGCTAACATCTCCAGCCCCGGGGTCATCTACACCTACACTCAGGACCCGACCGTCACCCGCCTTGAGCCCACCTGGAGCATCATCAAGTAAGACCCTGGGGGACTGGGGAGCCCAGCAGTGTCCAGAGGCTCAGGGACTCGGTGGTCTCTGAGCTCCAGTGGGGCCCCTCCTGGAGCCAGGGCCCTCATTGGTAGAGGGGGTAGAGCTGTCCTGGCCGCACAGTACCCACCACTCACTAGGTGATCCAGGGTCAGGGAAGGCCTGGGCTGCCACGGCAGCCTCGAGCACTCTCCAGGGCTGGGTGGGTGCACTGGAGGAGGGAGCCTGAGGCCCCTGCCCTGTCCCTAGCGGAAGCACCGCCATCACTGTGAGCGGGACACACCTGCTGACGGTCCAGGAGCCCCGGGTTCGTGCCAAGTACCGCGGCATCGAGACCACCAACGTGAGTACCAGCTGCCCCGCCCCACCCGACCCTGCAGCCCATGGCTTCACGTGCCTGGCTGTCCACCTTTGTCCCCACAGACATGTCAGGTGATCAACGACACTGCCATGCTGTGTAAGGCCCCCGGCATCTTTCTTGGGCAGCCCCAGCCTCGGGCGCAAGGCGAGCACCCTGATGAGTTTGGTTTCCTGCTGGACCACGTGCAAACCGCCCGCTCCCTCAACCGCTCCTCCTTTACCTACTACCCTGACCCCAGCTTTGAGCCGCTGGGGCCCTCTGGTGTGCTGGACGTCAAACCGGGCTCCCACGTGGTGCTGAAGGTGCAGGCGGGGTGGGAGTGGGGAGGGGCGGGAAAGTGGAGAGCCCTGGGCTGACGCTGTCCTCCATCCCCAGGGCAAGAACCTGATTCCCGCAGCAGCCGGCAGCTCCCGCCTCAACTACACCGTGCTGATAGGAGGCCAGCCGTGTGCGCTCACTGTCTCAGACACACAACTCCTGTGCGACTCACCCAGCCAGACTGGCCGGCAGCCTGTCATGGTAGGTGGGGATGGGGAGACCCCCTGGGCAGCCCAGGGTGGGCATGGTGGTCAGCTCACCTCAGGCCTGTCCCCACAGGTGCTGGTGGGTGGCCTGGAGTTCTGGCTGGGCACCTTGCACATCTCGGCAGAGCGGGCACTGACCCTACCGGCCATGATGGGGCTGGCGGCGGGGGGTGGGCTCCTGCTGCTGGCCATCACAGCTGTGCTGGTGGCCTACAAGCGCAAGACTCAGGACGCGGACCGCACCCTCAAGCGCCTGCAGCTGCAGATGGACAACCTGGAGTCCCGCGTGGCTCTGGAGTGCAAGGAAGGTGCCTGAGGCGGGGCGGGATGTGGTGTGGAAGCTGGGGACCTCCCTCCTGCCCACTCACTCCCTCTCTCCGCCCCCCAGCTTTTGCAGAGCTGCAGACAGACATCAACGAACTGACTAACCACATGGACGAGGTGCAGATCCCCTTCCTGGACTACCGGACCTATGCCGTGCGCGTGCTCTTCCCGGGCATCGAGGCCCACCCGGTGCTCAAGGAGCTGGACGTGAGCCTCTGCCTCGCCTGCCCCTACCAGTTCCCTTCAGGGCTGATCCCACCCTCTGAGACCTCCTGCTCCCCACAGACGCCACCCAATATGGAGAAGGCCCTGCGCCTCTTCGGGCAGCTGCTGCACAGCCGCGCCTTCGTGCTTACCTTCATCCACACGCTGGAAGCCCAGAGCAGCTTCTCCATGCGCGACCGCGGCACCGTGGCCTCGCTCACCATGGTGGCCCTGCAGAGCCGGCTCGACTATGCCACGGGGCTGCTCAAGCAACTGCTGGCTGACCTCATCGAGAAAAACCTCGAGAGTAAGAACCATCCCAAGCTGCTGCTACGCAGGTACCTGCCTCACTCTATCCAGGCCACGCCCTTCTCCTGCCTGGCCCTCCCCCCTGCCCAAGCCCCACCTCTGTCAGGCCCAAGCACCCCTCTCTTGCCCTAGGACAGAGTCAGTGGCTGAGAAGATGCTTACCAACTGGTTCACATTCCTGCTGCATAAATTTCTGAAGGTGCGCCAGGTGGGTGGGTGGCAGGGAGGTGGTGGCAGAGGACCAGCTGATGGTCAGGCAGGCAGCCAGCTGTGTACCTGTCCCTGGCTGCAGGAGTGTGCTGGGGAGCCTCTCTTCCTGCTTTACTGCGCCATCAAGCAGCAGATGGAGAAGGGCCCAATCGATGCCATCACGGGCGAGGCGCGATACTCCCTGAGCGAGGACAAGTTGATCCGGCAGCAGATCGACTACAAGACACTGGTGAGCCCAGGGCCAGGCGGGCCAGAGGTGCGGGCGCAGAGAGAGGCCTCACCCTAGATTGACGCTGGGGTCTGCTTTTCCCTCAGACCCTGCACTGCGTGTGTCCGGAGAATGAGGGCAGTGCCCAAGTCCCAGTGAAGGTTCTCAACTGTGACAGCATCACCCAGGCCAAAGATAAGCTGCTGGACACTGTGTACAAGGGCATTCCGTACTCCCAGCGCCCCAAAGCTGAGGACATGGACCTGGGTGAGGTCCCCGCCCTCTCTTCCTGGCTCCTACTCATACCCTCCTGTGCTGTGTGACCTCCGTGGGCTCTCCCGCTCCCCACCTGAACCCTGTTCTCTAAGAGGAGTGGGCCAGGGACTTGGGGGCTTCCAGCATAATCTTAAGGGCTGTCTGTGGCCCACAGAGTGGCGCCAGGGCCGCATGACTCGCATCATCCTCCAGGATGAGGATGTCACCACCAAGATCGAGTGTGACTGGAAGAGGCTCAACTCACTGGCCCACTACCAGGTGAGGGGTTGGGGCCCATTCACCCCCAGGGCCACCTGGGAGCCAGGACCCTGCCTTGAGCTGTAGCAGGACACAGGAGCAGTGGCCCTGGCTCCCCCTGCCCTTCTCCCTGGACTCGTGGGCTCCCATCCTGGGTGTGGGTGGGTGGGGGCTCCTTGGCTTCTCAGCTTCCTGCACTGCCCTCCTCTGTCTCTGGGGCCTCCAGGTGACAGATGGTTCCTTGGTAGCACTGGTGCCCAAACAAGTATCTGCCTATAACATGGCCAACTCCTTCACCTTCACCCGCTCCCTCAGCCGCTACGGTAGGTGTCTTCACTGTGGTGGCCGTGTGCCCTTCAAGGCTGCTTAAGCCGTCCCAGGGAACCCCCCCTCCTAAGTGCCATTGGGAGGTCTGCGATTCTGTGGAGTGTAGAGGGAGGGTCAGCCAGTGAGGGCAGATGGGTCCCCACAGGCTGCTGGGCTCCCAGGAGAGTGGGGCAGGGGCCAGGTGTTGGCCTAAGGGTCACCTGCATTCTCTGCTCCAGAGAGCTTGCTCCGCACAGCCAGCAGCCCTGATAGCCTCCGCTCACGGGCGCCCATGATCACGCCTGACCAAGAGACGGGCACCAAATTGTGGCACCTGGTGAAAAACCACGACCATGCCGACCATCGCGAGGGGGACCGTGGCAGCAAGATGGTCTCCGAGATCTACCTGACACGGCTGCTGGCCACCAAGGTGTGGGCCTGCCTCTCGCCACCTTGGCCTCTGCACAGATGCTTAGATGCCTTCTTCTTGGCCTCGGCCCAGAGGTTGTCCTGGCCTTACAGGGGAGGGGACCATGGATCATTTGGGTCCCGTAGGCCTTTCTTAGGGTCTTTGCTATGGGAACTCTGAGCCTTAGATCAAGGCCGTGTCTATCTGAGAGGCCACTGGCCCTGTAGGGAAGCCCCGCTGTTTGCCAAACCTTTCTGCCTCCATCTGTCCTGCTCTGGGGACATCCCAGCCTGGCTCCCTCATAGCCTGTGACCTCTCTGCCCCACACAGGGCACACTGCAGAAGTTCGTGGATGACCTCTTTGAGACAGTGTTCAGCACAGCGCACCGGGGCTCGGCCCTGCCCCTGGCCATCAAGTACATGTTCGACTTCCTGGACGAGCAGGCCGACCAGCGCCAGATCAGCGACCCCGACGTGCGCCACACCTGGAAGAGCAACTGGTATCGCCCTGTGCTGGGCTGCCAGCAACCTGTCTGGAGATGGGTGGGCGAAAGATGCTGGTGGCTCTGCTGGGACCCAGGGCCTGGAGTAGCATCCAGGCAGGAGGGAATGAGGCCTGGCCTGGGGCCCATTGCGTCCGGTCCTGGAGCTGGGCTGCCCGGGTGGGTGGGATGGTGGTGGCGGGGCCTTTGCGCTCTGGGGTCTTGCACCAGATAGAGATGCTGGTGGTGAGAGCAGTGACAGGAGAAGCTGCGGAGGGGGTTGAGACTTACTGAGAACAGAAGTTCAGCGGAGACTTTGAGGAAAGGCCGTTCACCCTAAATGTGTTGCTCTCACCACCTCTGGACAAGATGTGAGCCGGCCCGACAGGAAAGAGATGTGCACATGGGAGGGCCCCCCTGGGCTCACTAGGGAGCCTCAGGGGCGTGACCCTCTGTTGTCCACAGTCTGCCGCTGCGCTTCTGGGTGAATGTGATCAAGAACCCGCAGTTCGTGTTCGACATCCACAAGAACAGCATCACGGACGCCTGCCTGTCGGTGGTAGCCCAGACCTTCATGGACTCCTGCTCCACATCTGAGCACCGCCTGGGGAAGGACTCGCCCTCCAACAAACTGCTCTATGCCAAGGACATCCCCAACTACAAGAGCTGGGTGGAGAGGTGGGCTCTGCCCTGCTGTGGGTGGCAGAGGACAGGACCTGCCCCTCCCTGGGCTGCCTGTCTGAGGCAGGCCAGCTACAGGGAGAAAGCCCGGGGGTGGCTGGGCAGTGAGGGCAGGGGTTCTAGTTTTTGTGACATCGCCCGAGTGACATACTCAGGGTCCCAACAGGTATTATCGAGACATTGCAAAGATGGCATCCATCAGCGACCAGGACATGGATGCTTACCTGGTGGAGCAGTCCCGCCTCCATGCCAGCGACTTCAATGTCCTGAGTGCACTCAGCGAGCTCTATTTCTATGTCACCAAGTACCGCCAGGAGGTGTGTGTCATCCCCACAGACTCCCAGTTACTTGGTCCTGAAGGTGCAGTCAGTGACAAAGGCAGGAGGGTTGGTGAGGGTTGGGGACAGAAGGGACACAGAGCCTATTTCTTAGATTGTTCACGGTCTCTCCCCGACCAGGGCCCGGGGCCGGCACAGGTGATGCTCTCTGGGATCACAGGTAGATGCTGGAATTTGAGGGACCCAGGAGATAAGCCACTGGCTGGGTACAAAGTGGCCACTGGGCAAAAGTTAAAGGGCCTGAGCACTGGAAGGGATAGGCCAGGCTTTGTGATGAGAATGGCCAGAGGCAGGAGGACATAGAGGTGTGGACTTTAGGATGGAGTCTGGGCCGGACACATTTGCAAGCCTCTGGATGGCATTTCAAGCCCTGAGCCTGGATGAGCTCACAGGGAAGCTGCAAGTGGGTGTGGAGGGAAAAGTGGCCCAGCACTGAGCCAGGGCCCCAGGACACAAAGAGTGGAGGGGAGGGGAGGGGAGGTGCGGCAGCCAGCAGGGAGGATGCCCGAGAGCGCCTGGTGGAGTCTGGCAACC
Organism: Trachypithecus francoisi; assembly: GCF_009764315.1. NCBI lineage: Eukaryota > Metazoa > Chordata > Mammalia > Primates > Cercopithecidae > Trachypithecus > Trachypithecus francoisi. The sequence goes on from NW_022681471.1 coordinate 27,079,813, forward strand.
TGAGCCAGTGAGGACCCCTCACAGGTCAAGGAGTGGCAGTGGCCAGCTCTGTCTTCCAGCGCTGCTGCTGGTGAAGGATGGTGTCCTGCAGAACGCTCACGGGGTCTGGCAAGGGTCACGGGGGCCTGGTGAGGGAGGCTTGGGCTAGGAGGTAATGGGAGGGGGAATCCAGCATGGCAAGTCCAGAGTCCAGGTCGCACCCTAGCCGTGGAGAGGAGGAGAAAGTGCTGTTGTCGGAGGGGCATTTGGGGCTGAGGAGAGCTGGTGGGTTTGTACAGGGGCTGCGGGGGAGGACGGAGGGGTGAGGCATGTGGGAGGGAGGAGCCCAGCTGGGAAGTGGGGACTTTGCACGGCAGGAGCTGCGCCCCCTACAGAGCCCAGCTCCAGGGGATTCCTCGCCCCCAGATTCTCACGGCTCTGGAACGAGATGCGTCTTGTCGGAAGCATAAGTTACGGCAGAAACTGGAGCAGATCATCAGCCTCGTGTCCAGCGACAGCTAAGGGTGATGGAGTTGGTGAGGAGGGGCTTCTCAGTCCTGAGCCGTCCTCCCATCCAGGGGAGCGGCTGGCTCGAGCATGGGTCCCCAGGCTGAGCCCTGGATTGGGTATCGTGGAGCAGGTCACCCTGGCCAGGATGCCCCCCAGCACACCCAGGCCCCCTTCATTAGTGCCTTGCTTTGGGCCCTGCAGGGGGAGGGGTGACAGGATGAGCCCCCATCCCAGCAGCAGCAATACCCCCACCCTCCTGCCCTGTGCCCAGGTGTTGGGACAGACCCGCCCTCCCTGCTATTTATATCCCTCTGCCTATTTATTGAATCAAACTCCGCCTCCATTTCCATCTGTAAATATGTGTCCCCCATGGGATGTCGCCAGCCTCACTCACCTGCCTGTTCTTGAGCTGTCCTGGGCCCTGCCACCCGTCTGGGCTCCTTTGTGTAGCATTATCAGCCTTGGTCTGGCCTCTGGCACCTCACCCCTGCCATGGCTGACCCCACCCATTCCAAGGCGGGGTCACAGTACCAGTGGCACTTGGGGTGAGGTCTCCAAAGCTTCCTCAGAATTGTGGCTGTGCCACACTGGGCCACAGGGTCCCCCTCAAGCATCTTGGGGCCCTCTTCTTGCTGAGCATCTGGAGGACTGGACCCAGGCTGTGCCAGGGCCTGACTTAGGCCTAAGGGCCCCAGAATGCTCCTCCTCCTGAGCCTACTGCCAAACGTCCTCAGTGTTGTGTGCACCTGCTCCGACTCACTCAGCCGCCCCATTCAGCGCCCGCTCCGTCCAGTGCCCGCCCTGAGGGGCCAAGGCGGCCGTGCCTTACTATTCCGTGTCTTCTGCCTCCTCTGAGGAATCTGACCTTGTCTCATGGTCCCAGACTCCCCATTCTCTCCTCTTAGTTGCATGAGATTTTCTTTGTTCATGGAATGTTTTTTCCTAATTAAATGTTGGGAAAATGCCGTCCATGTGGGGCTCTGTCTTTGGGGCAGGTCAGTAGACCTGTGGATGCTGCATGAGCTAGAGCTGCATTATGGGAGAAAGGACCACTCCTCGCAGGGTCCCAGAGGGTCTGGGGAGGTGCAGGGCCATGCCCGACCCATCAGCAAACCCCGGTGGCTCTATCTTCAAGACAGATTCAAGATAGATAGATTCTCCTCCCTTCCACCAGCCCTACCCAGCTCTCCCGTGCCATCATCTCTGCCTGGATGCCAGTCTCCCTGCTTCTGCCCTGCTCTCTCCGGCCTGTTCTCAGTGTGGGAGGCAGAGAGATCCTGTTATGATATAAGGTGGATCATGTTGCCTCACTGTTTAGAACCCTCCAGTGGTTTCAGCTGTGGCCAACTCCTTCAAAACCTGACAATTGTGTACTGTCAAGGTTGTGGCACCCATCATGGTGCACCTACCAAAGTCTTACTCCCAGGTCTATTAAGTAATGCAGGTGGGGGGAAGGTGACATGCAATTTACTTTTTTTTTTTTTTTTTGAGACAGAGTATAGCTCTGTTGCCCCGGCTGGAGTGCAGTGGCCAGATCACAGCTCAGTGCAGTCTCAAACTCCGACCTCAAGTGATCCTCCCACCTCAGCCTCCTGATAGCTGGGTGTGTAAGTGCACTCTACTATGCCAGGCTTTTTTTTTTTTTTTTTTTTTTAATAGAGATAGGGTGTCGCTGTGTTGTTCAGGCTGGTCTTGAATTCCTGACCTCAAGTGATCCTCACCCCTCAGCCTCCCAAAGTATTGGGATTACAGGCATGAGCCACTGTGTCTGGCCAGGTGAGATGGAATCTTATTATTTTTACTTTTTATGGTTTTTTGTTTTGTTTTGTTTTGTTTTTGACAGAGTTTTGCTGTGTCGCCCAGGCTGGAGTGCAGTGGCATGATCTCAGCTAACTGCAAGCTCCACCTCCCGGGTTCACACCATTCTCCTCCTCAGCTTCCCGAGTAACTGGACTACAGGCACCCACCACCACACCCAGCTAATTTTTTTGTGTTTTTAGTAAAGACAGGGTTTTTACTGTATTAGGATGGTCTTGATCTCCTGACCTCGTGATCCGCCTGCCTCAGCATCCCAAAGTGCTGGGATTACAGGCATGAGCCACCATGCCCGCCTTTTTTTTTTTTTTTTTTTTGAGACAGGATCTTGCCCTGTTTCCATGCTGGAGTATAGTGGCAAATCAACTCACTGCAGCCTTGATGTCCTGGGCTCAAGTGATCCTCCTGCCTCAGCCTTCTGAGTAGCTAGGATTACAAGTGCTTGCCACCATACCCAGCTGTTTTTTTTTTTCTTTAGTAGAGATGGAGTCTTGCTGGTCTTGAATTCCTGGGCTCAAGTGATCCTCCTGCCTTGGCCTCCCAAATTGCTGGGATTACAGTTGTGAGCAACTGTGCCCAGCCAAGTGAGATGCAATTTTAAATAGGGTGGCTTGGACAGCTTGGAGGCCACCTGAGTTGGGTTTAAAAGCTGCCAGTTCCAGCTGTCCAGCTATGGGGCCACAGTGCCAGACAGTGGTGGTGGTTACAGGACTGTAGGTATACCAAACCAGCACATCCACGTAACAACCAGCTGCACAAATAAGGAGTAAAATAATAAAGAGAAGGACGTGTGAGGCAGGACTGGATTGTAGCCCAGGATAAAGAGAAGTTGTGGGATGACAGCTGTGCCATCGGCCCAGACAGAACCATCTGGACAGGGACAGAGGTAAGGGAGATGGTTGAAAATGTTACCATCATATGATAATACAAGTAAGCCACAGGAAAACAAGACAGTTTTTAACCTCAGGGGAAATCCCTCAGAAATGAATGGAATCTAACAGCAGCATCATGAGAGGAAGAGGAAGGGGAACAGAACTAAATTGGGGCCAGGTGTGGTGGCTCACACTTGTCATCCCAGCACTTTTGGAGGCCCAGGCGGGAAGATCACTTGAGCCCAGGAGTTCAGGACCAGCTTGGGCAACATAGCAAGACCCTCTCTCTACAAAAAATAAAAAATTAGCCTGGCGTAGTGGCGCATGCCTGTGGTCCCAGTTACTCAGGAGGCTGAGGTGGGAGGATTGCTTGAGCCTGGGGGACCAAGGCTGCAGTGAGCCATGATTGTGCCAGCCCAGGTGACACAGCCAGACCCTGTATCAAAAAAAAAAAAAAAAGATTGGCTGGGCGTGGTGGCTCATACCTGTAATCCCAGCACTTTGGGAGGCCAAGGCCGGTGGACCACCTGAAGTCAGGAGTTCGAGACCAGCCTGACCAACATGGAGAAACCCCGTCTCTACTAAAATACAAAATTAGCTGGGCATGGTGGTGCGTGCCTGTAATCTCAGCTACTTGGAGGCTGAGGCAGGGGAATTGCTTGAACCCGGGAAGCAGAGGTTGCGGTGAGCCGAGATCGCACCGTTGCACTCCAGCCTGGGCAACAAGAGTGAAACTCTGGCTCAAAAAAAAAAAAAAAAAAGTGAAAGATCTATATTGCCAACTATTCATCAATAATAATGTCTAAAAATATAAGAAAGGAGAAAGGAATAAGAGCAAAAGAGAGGGAGAGAGGAAAGTGTCATCTTCATAAGCTGAAGACCAGTGCCAACGTCACCACTGGCAGAGCTTCCACTTCTACAAAGGGAAACTGTTCCTCCATATGGAGTAATAGGGACTGAATATGTCCTGCCACATGAAAGAACCCCCCAAACCAGACAAAATATATGGAATGCAGAGTGTAAAGAAACTGGCTGTGGGCCAGTGAGGTGTGTGAACTGGGAAACAAGGTAAGCCATGCGGCTGGCCCAGTGTCGTGTGTGGAGTTTCCTGGTGGAGCCTGGCAGACACTCGGACTTTAGGAGTTGAAACTCTGATTCAGAGAATCCCAGCAGCTGGTGTTTGCAGGGCGGAGAACCAGAGAGAAGAGAGCTGCACAGGGAAAGAACCCTGGATATCCAGAGGCTCCTGCTCCAGTATTGAGCAGACTACTGCTACTGGTGAGCACCGGCGCATGAGGAAGCTACCCAAGGCCAGGGAAGGCCATCACCCCAGCAGGAGAGGATGAACAGTAACTCCAGTGTGCAAGCAGGACAGGGCCTAGCAGCTGTCCCCATCCACCAGGATATAGAAGCTCAAGTTCACCTAGGGAGCATTGGCCAGGGGGCCCAGAATGCTGTTTGTTGCTTCCGTAGAGGGCAACTGAAGCCAAGAGCTGCTCTAGTCCCACACAGCACATCTTCAAAACAAGATTCAAAAGGATCAAACCATTTCCATGTTTTCTGAGAATAAAAGCAGTTGTACTTCTTCCTTTCCACTCAGAAAATCCGATAGAATCTACGAAAGAGCCCTAAGACTGAGTTTAGCAAGGCTGGAGACACTGTATTTTCCAGGGAGCCAAATCCTTGCCCCAGACACTAGTCAATTGCCCCAGCACTGTCTTTACTGATCGTTACAGGAAAACAGCTCGTTAGATTTGAAAATAAGGGAAAAAATTTAACGCTAAACTTGCAAATATTATGTGGTATATATTGTTACACATTTACTACGTAAATGCAACTGTAAAACTGAGGAAGTATTCCAAAATGTTGACAGTAGTTAATCCCGAATGACAGAACCCAATTGATTTTCATTTTCTTCCATTTCCTAAATTGTCTTCAATTTCCTCGTACTCCTTGAATATCTGAATTCTGGAATCTCCCCTGCAACCCAAGCACAACGACAAGAATATTGGGAGGTGCTGCAGCTGAAAATAAACTCAGACTTGGAATTGTAGCTCAGTTTTATTTTCTGTAGTAACAAACATTTAAGAACCAGATACAACAAAGGGCCCCTGAGCACCCAAAGGCCAGTACAAGCCGACCATGAGGCCCTCACAGGAGAGTAGCAACTGGGAATTCCTGCCCTAGGGAAGGATGGATGACGCACTGCCTAGGAGGAGAGGTAAAGTGAGACCTCGCCCCATTTTCCCAGGCCAGGCTTAGCGGGAAACGGGGGGCCCGAAGCGCTGCATGGTCCGCAGCACCAGGGAAAGGTGGTCGAGAAAGTTGATGACGGAATTCGGAGCAGGCGGCAGTCTTCAGCTTTCCAGCGGCTAAAAGGGGAAAAGAAAATCAAATTGGAGGTAGCAACTCCTGGTCCCTCGCTCTGCCCCTCAGGCACCCATTACAGCAAACCCTTGGGAGCCCTGTCATTCCACAGCCCCTCAGGCAGAGACCGGCCCAGCACGCCTGGCAGCACTCCTTAGGGCTCATCCTTGGGTGTTCCCCATGTCGCCGTCGGCCGCCTCCCCCAACCCGGGTCCCCTTCAGAACTTACATGGCCAGCATCCTGCCGCTCACTGTGAGATCCTTCCCAACCACCCTTTGGTGGGGCTCGGCATCTGGAGCCAGGGACCCATGGGCGATTTCCGCCTCCAAGGGGTGGGAAAGGCACGCTGAGGGTGCTGGCAGTCATTCGGTTAAGGTGCCATCTGATACGACTTTGCCTATGTCTCAGGCCTTCTTGCTCCTCTGAAGCCCCCTCTCAGGTCACCCTGCCCAGCATCACCCGCTTCACTCCTTACCTCGCCCAGGCCACCGTTGGCAGAGCTTCTCTTCCTCCATTTCAATTTCTTCCCCTCCTCCAACCACCCCTGACCGTGTACCCCAGCCCCTGTTCCCCTGCTCCCTTTCCGTCGGCCCCCGCCCCGCCCTCCTTTCTTTCTCCCCGAGTCCTGCCCTCGCCCCGCCGCAAGCAGCCCCCAGACCGTTCCTTGGCCTCCCCTCGGAAAGGACACAATATGTGCGGCCGCATTCCTGCCCCCTGGCCGCAGACGCGACGTCTCTGCCGGGACCTGGCGCGTGCGGTGGGGGAGCTCCACCGGCCGGAGCTGCAGCTGTGTCCGCGCCCCCGAGGCAGCTGTGGCCACCCTGGCCAGCCCCGCCATCTGCGCCTCCGCCTGCGTCTGCATCCGCGTCCCGCATGACCGCCGCCGCGCCGCTCCGACTCCACCCACGAAGCGCAGGCCCCACGCCCCGCCCTTTCTGTGGCTCCTTCCTAAAGCCCCTCCCCCTGCGCACGACTCCGTCCACAGGCGCCTGCGCAGGTCCCTGGAGAGCCTGCCTGGCGCGTGGTCAGTTCCCGCCAAGCGTCCTTGCCGGGGGGGCCTTCTGAGACCCAGTCAGCGGTTGAGAGGCTGCGGTTTCCTCCAGAAACTCTGCCCCTTCGCTCGTAACTCGATCCCAGGGCGCTGGTGCAAACTGACCCACAATCGGTCAGGCCCCAGGAAGCCAGCCCTGACGGGGCTTTTGAAGACACCGTGGACGCCTAGCCCAGAGGCGCACTCCGCGAGGCTCCGCCCCTAACGGCGCCTTGTGACCCTAGCGCGCCTGCGCTGGCGGGGCCTGCCGCCTCGGCCCTGGGGGCCCCAGTGAGGCCCTGGGGTGCCTGGACGCTCCCCGCCCTGTTTCTTACCTGGACCCAAGATCCCCAGGAGATGTGGCACAACATCCATGCTGCGATTCGCGGAGGGAGGGTGGCAAGGTCGGGTAACCCCCAAGGATACTGCTCGCCCTCGACCCCATTGCCCAACCAAGGAGGCTTCACCATGGATTGTGAAGCACTGGATTTGCATTTTACAGGAAGCGTTTTAGAGTGGGTGGGCTGTGCAGAGCGGGAACCTGTCAGCAGAAGGCCTGCACGGAGGCGAAAAATGACAGGGCCTTGAACGAAAGTACTGGCAGTGGGTCTAGGTCTAATAAAACGTGAAAAATCAGACTGCACAACTCTGAGTAATGAAATGCCAGTTTAGGCCAGGCAAAGTGGCTCCCGCCTGTAATCCCAGCACTTTGGGAGGCCAAGGGAGGAGGATCAGTTGAGCCCAGGAGTTCAAGACCAACATGGGCAACATTGTGAGACCCCATCTCTACAAAAAATACAAAAATAAATTTTAAAAATTAACTGGGCGTAGTGGAGCGTGCCGTAGTCCTAGCTTCTTGAGGCTGAGGAGGGTTGATTGCTTGAGCCCAGGAGTTTGACACCAGCCTGGGCAACCCTGCCTCTACAAAAAATACAAAAATTAGCTGGGTGGATGGTGCGCACCTGTGGTCCCAGCTATTAGGGAGGCTGAGATGGGAAGATAACCTGAGCCCGGGAGGCGGAGGCTACAGTTAGCCATGGTCACCCCACTGTACTCCAGCCTGGTTGAGAGAGCGAGACCCTGCCTCAAAAAATAAAAGAAAATGCCAACTTAGTCTTTTACAGTACATATGTAGAGAAATCCTAGAACAATACAGCAACATGTAAATCCTCATGATCTCTGCTAATAGTATGGTGGGTGGTTTTAATTTCCTTTTGTGTTTCCCCTCTAGTTTTTTCAAAGTGGTCTTTTATGACATTTACATACAAAAAAAAAAGTATTTAAAGTGACATCAGGCCAGGCACGGTGGCTCATGCCTGTAATCCCAGCACTTTGGGAGGCCGAGGTGGGTGGATCACTTGAAGTCAAGAGTTCAAGACCATCCTGGCCAACATGGTGAAACACCCGTCTCTACTAAAAATACAAAAATTTGCTGCATGTGGTGGTGCGCGCCTGTAGTCCCCGCTATTCGGGAGGCTGGGACAGGAGAATCACTTGAACCCGGGAGGTGGAGGTTGTGGTGAGCCGAGATCACACCACTGCACTCCAGCCTGGGTGACAGAGGGAGACTCTGTCTCAAAAAGAAAAATAATGCAAATAAAAAATGAATAAATGAAGTGACATAAAATTTCCAACAGTGTTTGTCATGTTTGGACAACCTATTTTCCTCCTTTGCAGTCATAAGGAAGGATTGAACACTGAACTATATCAGCAAATCCTGTTGGGTTTCCCTCTGAAATAGGTTCCACATCAGCCCACTTCTCGCTCTCCACTGCTAGTCTGCAGTGGAAGCCAGCATCTTTCCTTGACTGCCCTCAGCAGCTTCCTGGCTGATTCTCTTTTACACTTTCCCCTCTACAACCTATTCACCACACCGCACAGAATGACTTTTTAATTCTAATTTAATTGCATGGAGCTGGGCGTGGTGGCTCATGCTGTAATCCCAGCACTTTGGGAGGCCAAGGCAGGCAGATAACTTGAGGTCAGAAGTTCCAGACCACCCTGACCACATGGTGAAACCCCATCTCTACTAAAAATACAAAACTGGCCGGGCGCGGTGGCTCAAGCCTGTAATCCCAGCACTTTGGGAGGCCGAGACGGGCGGATCACGAGGTCAGGAGATCGAGACCATCCTGGCTAACATGGTGAAACCCCGTCTCTACTAAAAATACAAAAACAAAAAACTAGCCGGGCGAGGTGGCGGGTGCCTGTAGTCCCGCTACTGGGAGGCTGAGGCAGGAGAATGGCGTAAACCCGGAGGCGAGCTTGCAGTGAGCTGAGATCCGCCACTGCACTCCAGCCTGGCGGCAGAGCGAGACTCCGTCTCAAAAAAAAAAAAAAAAAAAAAAAAAAAAAAAAAAAAAATACAAACTTAGCTGGGGTGTGGTGTGCACGCCTGTAATCCCAGCTACTCAGGAGGCTGAGCAGGAGGATCACTTGAACCCCGGAGGTGGAGTTTCAGTGAGCTGAGATTGTGCCACTGCACTCTAGCCTGGGCAACAGAGTGAGACTCCCTAAAAAAAAAAAAATGCATGGGATCACATCCCTGCTTAAAACCCTGAAATGATTTCCCTTTGCACTTGACTAAAGTCCAAACTCCTTGCTCTATCTTCTAAAAGTCCAGTGTGACCTAACTCCCAGCTCCTTCTCTTGCCTCTTACCCCACCTGCCTGCTCCCTCATTCTTTGTGGCCGCTGGGACCTTCTCTCTGCTTCCGACCAAGGGCAGCCTGACCCCAGCCCTTTGCACTTACTCTTCTATTTGTAAGACTGTCCCCAAACTTTCCCATGGGCTAGCTCCTCCTCATCATCAGGACCTTGTCTCCAATGTCACCTCCAAGAGGCCTTCAGGATCACCAGTGTAACTCAGTACCCGCAGGCTTTCTTCATCACATTTGCCCATTTCAATTTACTATATAGTATTTATTCTTTTATTTCCTTCCTTCCTTCCTTCCTTCCTTCCTTCCTTCCTTCCTTCCTTCCTCCTTCCTTCCTTCCTTCTTTCCTTTTTTTGAGATACAGACTCACTCTGTTGCCCAGGCTGGAGTGCACCAGCGCAATCTCAGCTCACTGCAGCCTCCACTCCTGAACTCAAGCGATTCTCCCCCCTCAGCCTCCCGAGTAGCTGGACTACAGGTGTGGTACAGCTGTGTGCCAGCACGCTCAGCTAATTTTTGTAATTTTTTTCTCCCCCACCGCTAATTTTCGTATTTTTTGGTAGAGATGGGGTTTCACTATGTTGCCTGTGCTGGTCTCCACCCCCTGGGCTCAAGTGATCTACCCGCTTCAGCCTCCCAAAGCACTGAGATTAAGGCATGAGCTACCGTGCCCCACCATATAGTATTTCTACCCACCCCCCATCCCCCCAAAAAATGAATTGGCTTGGCCAGGTGTCTTGACTCAAGCCTGTCATCCCAGAACTTTTGCGCTGAGGGAGGAGGATCACTTGAGGCCAGGATTCGAGATTAGCCTGAGCAACATAGTGAGACCCTGTCTCTACCAAAAAAAAAAAAAAAAAAAATTATTAAATTTTAGCCAGGCCTAGCTGGTGGCTCACTCCTATAATCCGAGCACTTTGGGAGGCCAAGATGGATGGATCACCTAGGTCAGGAGTTGAGACCAGCCTGCCAACATGGTGAAACCCCATCTTTACTAAAAATACAAAATTAGCCGGTTGTGGTGGCAGGAGCCTGTAATCCCAGGTATTCGGGAGGCTGAGACAGGAGAATCGCTTGAACCCAGGAGGCGGAGGTTGCGGTGAGCTGGATTGTGCCATTGTGCACTCCAGCCTGGGCAACAAGAGCAAAACTCTGTCTAAAAAAAAAAAAAAAAATTAGCCAGCTGTGACAGTATGTGCCTGTGGTCCCAGCTACTAGAGAGGCTGAGACAGGAGGATTTCTTGAGCCCAGGAAGTCGAGGCTACAGTGAGCTATGATCTAGCCACTGCACTCTGCATAAGTAACAGAGTGAGACTCTGTCTCAAACAAACGAACGAAAAAGTCCATGATGCTCAGGAAATAAAGCAGAGATAAAGGAAAGGTTTTTATACGGAAATGGCAAGTAATAGCTGTAGAAAAAACTATCAGAAAATTACCATTTTGCAACTGTTATTATCACTAATGTAATAATTAATTGTTATTAACTTAATAATTGATTCAGGATGGCCAGGTACAGTGGCTCACGCCTGAAATTCCAGCACTTTGGGGGGCCAAGACAAGTGAATTGCGAGGTCAGGAGTTTGAGATCAGCCTGGCCAACACACTGAAACCCCATCTCTACTAAAAGTACAAAAAAAATTAGCCGGGTGTGGTGGCGTGCACCTGTAGTCTCAGCTACTCAGGAGGCTGAGGCGGGAGAATCTCTTGAACCCAGAGATTGCAGTGACCCAAGACCACGCCATTGTACTCCAGCCTGATGACAGAGTGAGCTCGGTCTCAAAAAAAAAAAAAAAAAGGCCGGGCGCAGTGGCTCAAGCCTGTAATCCCAGCACTTTGGGAGGCCGAGACGGGTGGATCACGAGGTCAGGAGATCGAGACCATCCTGCTAACACTGTGAAACCCCGTCTCTACTAAAAAATACAAAAACTAGCCGGGCGAGGTGGCGGGCGCCTGTAGTCCCAGCTACTCCGGAGGCTGAGGCAGGAGAATGGCGTAAACCCAGGAGGCGGAGCTTGCAGTGAGCTGAGATCCGCCACTGCACTCCAGCCCTGGCGACAGAGCGAGACTCCGTCTCAAAAAAAAAAAAAAAAAAAAAAAAATTGCAGGGCGCGGTAGCTCACGCCTGTAATCCCAGCACTTTGGGAGGCCAAGGCGGGCAGATCATGAGGTGACGATCGAGACCATTCTGGCTAACACGGTGAAACCCCGTCTCTACTAAAAATACAAAAAAAAAAGAGAAAAAAATTAGCTGAGCATGGTGTCGGGCACCTGTAGTCCCAGCTACTCGGGAGGCTGAGGCAGGAGAATGGCGTGAACCCGGGAGGCAGAGCTTGCACTGCACTCCAGCCTGGGTGACAGAGCGAGACTCTGTCTCAAAAAAAAAAAATTTGATTCAGGCAAGGATTGTCACTGGATGGCAAAAGCATTAGCTGAAAGATTGTTGGGGACAGGATATTCACAAAGTCTCAAAAAATTACCCCAAATTACCTGTGAATCAGGAAGGGAAACTGCGTCTTTACAGGCGAGAGATCTGGCAGCCGCCACCTGGGCTATGTGATCAAACAGCCTCCCCAGCAGTGGGGCAGCCTGACCCTGCCAGCCGCCAGGTGCGGGGCTGGGGGTGAGTGTGGTCAGAGGAGGAAAGGATACAGTATCAGTTGCCCTGGATGCTTCCAAAAATATTCTTGCCTGATTACCTGTGGAGAATGGCTAGTTGGGAGAGGCAAAGATGGCCTCCTGCTCCCTCAGAAGCCTGGCTGAGTGGCATTGCCATTCATCCAGGTGGGCCATGGAGAAAATGTGTGTGCTGAGGAGCTGGCCAGTGCTGGACGTGAGTGCCAAGAGGGAAGAGACTGTGTCGTCCAGTCTCAGGGTTGCCAGCACTTGGGACACAGGGGGCACTGAGTGATGAGCAGGGTGTCTGCAGCAAAGTCAGGCGCTGTCTGGAAGACATGGGCTGGAGCTCAGGAGAGAGGGCTGGGATGAGACATATACATGGAGTGAAGCACAGAAATAGAAACAAAGCTGGATGAGCTCCCCCAAGAAGTGATAGAGAGAGAGAAGAGAAGGGGTTCAGAGACAGAGCCCTGGGGCCCCAACATTGAGGGGTGGGGTGTGTGTGAAGAACTAGCAAGAGAGCCTGAGAAGGAGCAAGCGGTGGAAACAGCACGCGAGCAAGGGCAGGAGAGGGTGAGGGCTGAGGAATGAGGACTGCCAGCCATTCAGTGGGGCCTGGAAGGTGTGTGCAGGTGGCTCCAGCTGGGCCCTGGAGGAGGACAGGGTACTTGCTGCGTGTCTCTCATCTCTCCTGACAGCTTTTCAGGGCTGGGAGGCTCAAGGCTGGCCACCTCTGCCGCATCTACTCCTGGGAGTACCAGGCCCAGGCAGATCTATTGGAGCTGGTGAGGCCCACATGGGACACCTGCAAGGCGCCAGCAAACTGTGGGCGCAGCTAATCCATTGCCAGGGAACCTCCCCACCGCAAGGCAAATGCTGCTGTCCTCTGAGGCCGCTCTTCCTCCCGTGGGCCCTTGGGAGGAAGCATCTTATCCCAGCCGGGCCCTTCACTCATGCTGCTATCGCCTGAGGTCATCGTAGTCACACTATGGCCGCAGGGTCGGAAACTGTGCCGAGACCCCTCCCTGAGGGGCAGGTGGTGGATCTCAGGGCCCTTCACCGGCCAGGGGGCAGTGGATGACTTGGCGCTACCTTTCAGGGCCGACAATTGGCTCAGAGGGGTGCAGCACCTGCAGTAAACATTCTGACCCCCGTTAAAGGATCTCAGCATTGGGGGGCTGCAGCCTGTGGCTGCTCCATCTTCATGCAGAGTCCCCAGTGTCCTCTAATGATCCCCCCCACTTCCTCTCTCTGGTGCCTTCCCTAACGCAAGCCTCAGGAAACGCTTTCCCTGTGTGATCTTGATGCCTCCAGCCCTCTCCTCCACTACCTGTTAGGTGGCCCTGATATGACACATGCATTTCCCCTGTAGTGGACAGCTGCTACTTGCTACCACCATTGAGGACATCCATTCATCCAGCCCTCCTCCAGAGCCTTCTGTCCCTTGCACAGCCCATGTGTGTCCAGGGAAGTGACCCCATGCCTAGCTCCAGGGAGCCAGCCCTGACGGATAATCACCCCCTACCCCGGCCAAAATGATTGGACGCACAATCCAGTTCTGACCAACGAGAAGGGTGTTTATTTGCTGGAGGCATCTGAGACAGCAGAGGTGCTACAGAGAAGGTGCTGCTCTGGCAGTGAGGCAGTGAGGGAGGGATTCTGTGGAAGCTGCAGGCAGCCATCTTTTCATCCTTGGAGGTGGTGGCCTGGGATGTGGCAGATACAAACGCAGAGGGAGGCAGGAAGACACTGGATGAAACTGCTCCCCTGCTGCCAATACCGATGCCACTGGGCTTTTCACTTTCATAAGCCAAGAAATTTCCGTTACTGATTAAACAAATTGCCTTTATTGTTAAACCAATGATTGGATATCAGAAACAGCCTAGCTAATATAGCTCCTTTTGGATAAAAGTGGAAGTCTCACGTTCACCTTTAATGTTATTTCATTTTCCAAAATCAATTTCCTGGCACCACGCAAACAAGAGCACTGGTACATGTATCACCTGAGCTGCAGGCCACCCATGCTCACAAGCGTGTCCCCGCCATGGGTGGTTTTGAAGACATATACATGGCTCTCCAGCTCTCGTGGGGGCCAGGCGCTTCTGTGTGCTCTTCAAAGCCTTCACCACTGGGCCTCTGTCCATCTTTCCAATATTTGGGGGACCCAATATTTGCCCCATCAGGCCCAGGCACGAGGGCCTCCAGCACGGGCAGCCCCGACCACACTGTGAGCGGCTCACTTGGCAAGGGTGGAGGGCCCAGCGTGGCGTCCTCCTGCTGTAGCTTCCTTCTAGCCTCTACCACCCCTGGGGGCCTCCAAGGAGCAGGTGGCTAGATGTCCTCTTGTGCCCATGCACAGGGAACAGTGGAGGAGGAACCGGAACCCAGCCTATGTTTCTGTCCCCACCCTGGCACCCCAAGGTTTCCTCTCAGGCAACAAGGAGCACACGAAGTGAGCCCCTGTACACAGGTGGCTGGGATGTGTCCATTTTCCACAGGGAGGCGAGTGCTGGGGACGAGGACAAAGGCCTATGCCCAGTCCCAGTTCTGACACTGCCTTGCTGAGTCACCCATCAGCCCTAACGCTTCCTGGAGGAGACAAGCAGACAGGGTGCCCCAGAGAGGAGCTGTGTCACTAAGGGCCAGGACACCCCATCTCTGGGTCACACTTGGCCACTGCTTCGCTTTTGGCTTCAGTTTGTTTACTGAACAGAAGGGAAGGGGCACTGTGAGACGAAGGACACTGACTCAGGTCAGGGAGTGGCCCTCACTGTATAGAGTCCCTGGCTGGGGACTAAAGTGGCACTGAGACTCCCCCGAAGTCACATCACAGAGCTGGGATGACTTGCTGACTCCCTGGCCCCAACCTGCTTTTTCATTTGTCGAAAGCACACTGGTTGCAGCAGCTGGTGGGGGTGTGGTGGTTCCAGGGCTGGCTGTCACTTGGCCTCCTGCAGAGGTAAGCTGAAGGCTATGATGGACCCGCCAGAGGTCAGGTGACAGCTGCTTTCCCTTTCAGGATTGGGAAGGAGTCACCTGAGTATATTCTCAGTGGGCTAAACATGACATGCCAGAGCCCAGCTCTCCAAGCAGCCCCTTCCTCCTTCTCACACCAAGGCACTTTCGGAAGCCGCTGGATTCCGACTGGGGCTCCGCCACTTCATCGCCAGTGCCTCTGCTGTGCTGGCTCACCTCTTCTGAGGGTGTGGAAGCAAACCCAGGTCAAGCTGTGAGGAGTGCCTAGCAACTGGCCAGAGCCAGGTACATGCCAGCTATTATTATGAGCCCAACTGCAACAGGTGAACACACTTAGTGCGACATGCTGCTGTGGCCTGGCACTGGGCACCTCCCCATTCTCCGAGAATGCTATTTGGAGAAGCCCTTCTCCATCGTCTCAGTCACTTCAGGGTGCAGGAAGCGGCTGGCCAACCGTTCGATGTCGTCCAGCGTCAGGCGGCTCAGGGACCTCTCGTAATCCTGGGGAGAGAACGGCAGGAAGATTCAGGGGCTGCCAGTGGGGAGCCATACACTGCAACAGAGGTAGGGGCTGGGAGGAACTGGGCCTGGAGAGGATACCCAGGGTTACCCTTCTCACCCTCTGTAGCTGTTCCAGGACCCTGCTGGCATCTGCCGCACTGAAGTGGCGGGCCAAGACTTTGGAGATTAGCTGCCAGACATGCGGGGGTGGGGAGTCGGCCAGCCTCTGGGCCTCGCCTTCTTCTAGTAGCACCTTCTCCAGGGGTTTGACCACTAGGTTGAGCTTGGAGTTGGCCCGATGCTATAATCCGAGAGTCGTTTCCCATCTGCCAAAGACAGATCGATGGGTTCCTCCTCCTCCGCCCGTGGGGTGGCCCGGGACGCGAGACCGCCTCGGGCGGCAGGAGCGGAGCGCTGCGGCATCCGGCAGTGAGGCATGCGGCCGCCTCCCTTGGGGTCATGTGGCGCTTGGCGCCGGCACCCCGACCCGTTACACGGCTGCCGGCCTCGGCCCGCGCACCCCAGTCCCGCTTCCTGCGGGACTCCCTGGGCGTCTCCTCTCCCTGGGTACCTGCCAGGGCCTTGCCCTTGAACAGCAGCCGCTGCTGGCGCACAGGGACGTTCAGCTTCTCGGAGACCAGCTGCTTCAGCGTGGACACCAGCTCGTCCTCCGGCACCTGGCCGCGCGGAGGGTGGGAGGCAAAGGTTGAGGCCGCGGCCCCCAGGCGGCGAAGCCCACGCGTCCGCTCCCGAGGGCAGCTCTCCCGGCTTCCAGTCCCCGGCCGGGCCGCCCCGTGCCCGCCCTTGGCCCTGCTGGTCACCCTGCCAGGAGCGGGCGAGAGAGCGCGCCGGACCCGGCCGCCCGGCCCGGGGACCCTACCTGCAGGCTGCACTCCCGGCCCTGCAGCGCCTTCACCGTCAGCTGCATGGCGGTCGCGACGGCGTCCACTCGGGCCGGCGCGCACCCCAACCACCCCCCGCCGCGCGCCGCCGCCCCGGGCGCGCGCTGGAACCGCGCCGCCGCCGGAAGCAGCGAGAGGGGCGCGCCCGCCGCCCGCGCTTCCCGGCCCCGCCCTCCTGCCCCGTCCACGCCCCGGCCCCGCCCCCCGGCCCAGTTGCACCCGCGGAGGAGTGCTCCTGGGGTCCCGCCTAGCACACGCGCGGCGACTGCCCTGGCTGGCAGACCCCTCCCAAAGCAACAGCGCCGGGGAGTTGGTTGGCGTCATCTGGGAGCTGGGGGATGGAGACGGAAGGGCCAGAAGGTACGCTCGCCCCCACAGACTGCCTGGACCACCCCACGCGCCGTTACTGCTGGCGGAACCTGGCCCTGCATACCCACAGACGGCCCGCCCCGGCTCCCTGCCTGGTGGCTTTCTGCCTCCTCCTTTCTGGTCTGGCTGCGAAACACCCCACTGAGCTTGAGAGGGGGTCGGGGGCCAGCCTCTGCCCTCATCCTCCCACCTCTCCTACAGTGGGGACACGCCCGGGAAGGGCTGATAGAGAAAGCCTGTGCAGGGGTCACCGTGTCACCCAAGCTGGCCCTCCACCCTGGTCCACACCTACCCAGCACACTCTTTCTACCCCCACGCCCAGGCCCCAAAGGGCAAAGATTAGAAGGGACCCAAGCTTGCTTCTTTTATTGAAATATATTTTCTGGGCAGCACCCACCTACCTAACTCAGCGTGGCCTCTGTGGCACTGAAAGCTGGAGAATAAAAAATCAGTAAAAAAAATAAGCCTGGATTTTTCTGAGTGCATAGTGCATGAGAACTTTGGTGGAGTGTGGGGGCTGGGGCTGATGAAAGCTTGACCCAGAGGCCTCAGGGAACTGGGAACAGGCTACTGTAGATGCAGTGGCCGATGACCAAGGCCAGCATCTCGGAGGTGCCGCTCAGCGCCACAATGAAGGGTGCCTGGGAGGCATAGTCAGCTTGAAGGCGGCGGAGGGATAGCTGCAGCATGGCCAAGGCCAGCAGGCTGTTCTGCACCCCTACCTCAATGCTGACCGTCCGCCGCTGGGCCACCGGCAGCTTCAGACATGTGGCCAGGCAGTAGCCCACCAACAGGCCAACCAGGGGCACTGTGATACCCACCAGTACGATGGGTAGCCGGACACCTGCCAGGATGAAGACCCCCATGCGATAGGCCAGGAAAAGGCCGCCCAGGAGGAGCACAAAGCTGAAGGGCTTGATGACGTGCAGCAGCAGCCGGGAGAGCTTGGGGAGCTTGGACTTGATCAGCACGCCCACTGCTATGGGGATGGCGATGAACAGCAGGGTGCCTAGGATTTTGGAGATGGGCACGTGGAGTGTTTCATGGATGCTGAGCAGGTGGCTGTAGATGGCTGAAGACAGAGGCAAGAAACCAGTGGCAGCCACCGTAGAGATGAAAGTCATGGAGATGGCCAGGGTGACGTCCCCTCCAAGAAGGAGGCTGAAGAGGTAGCTCCCTCCGCCGCCAGGCGACGAGCAGGTGATGATGAGGCCCAGAGCCAGGGCCTTGGGCAGCATGAAGACCTTGGCCATGAGGAAAGCGTACAAGGGCATGACCAGAAACTGGCCCAGGAGGCCCAGCAGCATGGGCTGGGGGCTCTGCATGAGGCCCTTCAGAACCTCGAGTTCCACTTTGCACCCAAACGAACACTTGTTGACAAAGAGAAGAGGCAGGAGCAGGTAGAGTATTGGGTTTTCCGAGAAGTGGGTCAGGTCGGTGCTGAGGGTGGCAGTGGTGTCTTCCGCAGGTGAGACCTTGATGTAGAAGTCTCTCCGCTCCTCGATCAGTGTGGGCGGGGCCCCGTGGGCGTCCACCAGCTGGATGTGGAGTGGGGCCAGCCCCGCCAGGCCTGAGTGGATGCTCACCACAAAGCCACCCCCACCTCCCCAGGTTATGGCACTCACATTCTTGATGGTCAGCACCTGTGTGTCCAGGGATGTAACCCTGAGCATAGGGCTGGGCGCCGTCCTGTTGGCTTGGCCTGGGTACTGGCTGGAGATCACAATGATGCCCTCACTCTCCTCAGGAAACTCAAACTCCATCACAGAGCCATCTCCAATGCTCAAGTAGCGGCCCCCAGTCAGTGGCACAGTGTGACCCCCAGCAGTGCTGAGGCTGCTGCTGGCTGTCCCTCGGGCCCCCCACGGCAGGCTGATGAGCAGCAGGGCAGCTCTGAGCATGCCTAAGGGACTTGTGCCACTACCCTCGCCTCCCAGACCAGGCCACTGCTGAGAACTGCCCCTGCCCTGCATTAACACCATGGCTCTTCCTGGAGGGCGGATGCGTGCCCAGGCCCTCTGTGGCTTAGGAGAACATCCCCACTGGTGCTGCTGGGTTGTCCTGAGAAGGATTCGTGGGTGGGTCCCAGTCCTGTGCTGCCTTCCTCGATGGCAGGGCTCTCCCTGAGGAGGTAAGGGACACAGAGAGGCAGCTGGTGAGGGCGTGCAGTCAAGAACCCAGGAGCATGGGGATGTGGAAACCCACTGCTAAGAGTAAAACTCAGCAGGGACCCTTGCCCCACACTCAGGAATGGAGAGGCAATGCCTAGTGCTGGCCCTTGAGTGCCATTCGGCTGTGGCTCCCTGGCCTGCTCTACCTGCCCCTACAGTGACTCGATGAGGGTCCTGCTGAGAAGCAGGTCCTCCCTCCCCAGGGAAGTTGCCAGAATGGGCAGCAGGAGTGGATCAGACAGAGCCACATGTCTACTGGGGGGCTTTCTTCTCCTTTTGTCAGAGCTCCCACTGGTCCCAGACTTTGAGACTCCCAGAGCCGCTGCGATATATCTCAGAGGCTGTGCCCAGAGTCCAGGGCTCCCCCCATGCTCACATGCACCCCTACCAGAGCCTCAAACTCCCAATGGAACTATGAGTGTTTCTAGGGACCAGCAGCACCTCCTTCCATTTCTCAATTTGGGCAGCGACCACCGTAGTGTCACATCACCTGCTAGAACTGGGGCAACCAGGATGGAGACACAACAGCTTTACATCACCCCTGTCAGTTGCCTCATGCACTGTTGTGTCCCAGTCCTAGAAGAGGACTGCCTCTGTAGAGCCTATCACTTTGGCACTGGCCTCCCGTCATCTGAGACTGGGGTGAAAGGCAGAAGTAGGGAGCAGAGGTTAGGTTAAGCCAAAAGTTCATCCCGGCGAGCCTCCCCTATCCCTAGCTTAGGATGACATGGCCTCTGCTGGCTTGAAGTTCGGGTCACTTACCCCGGAGGCCTTGGTCCAGCCATGTGTCTTATCTCTGAAGAGGGAGGCAGGAAAACCAGTGGGGTGGGAGAAGCAAAGTAGAGGAGCTAAGATGAAGGCACCAGGGCTGAAGCCACCAGGGTGATACGAACCAGTCAGAAGGGAAAGGCTAGGGGCCATTCACCCCATGCCCCATCCCTCCAGTAGGGCTGGTGGCTCTGACTCACTCCAAGACGGGTTTGGCCCAGATCCCACACCATTTCTGCTTGAGGGGCCGACAGAGTTTGAGCAGATGCACCCCCAAGTCAGGGGAGGGAGTCCCGGCCCTTCCACACCGGCCAGGTGTTCGGGGTAACTGGCAATGCTGACAGGGGCTCCTCCCTACCTGGGAGTCCGGAAGTTGTCGGACGGGTCGCTAGCAGAGCTCTGGCGCGGACCTGGGAGGGAGGAAAGGAAGGGCACGCCGCCGTCCCACAGCCGGCGACCCGCTCGGGCCGTCTCGGGCTCTGGGGGAGCACCTTACGACATTCCTGGGCCCCGCGGCCCCGCCAGGCCTCGCGAACGAGCGGCGGCGGCGGCCCTTCCCTGCCAGGCCCGACCGGGCGCCCCAGTGGGCGATCGCGGAGCGGGGTCGGGGCCAGAGGCCGCCTCCCTTCCGGAGGCTCTCACCTGCCACAGTCACGGCGCAGCTCAGCTGCAGCGTCTGCCGGGCCGGCAGACGCCCGCGAGCTCGGCCCGTCAGGGCCCCGCCTCACCGAGGCCCCGCCCTTCCCCGCCCAGCGCGTCAGGGCCCCACCCCTCCCTCAGCGTCCCGCTCAACTCCAGCTGCTCGCTGGGTTCCGACCGGTTGTGACGTCTCTGGGAATGACGCGGGTAAGCTGGTCGGCGCCCGGCGCTGCCTGGACCAATCGCTTGGCAGCGCATCTGAACCTGTTGTGATCGCTGGGGCGACCGGCTCAGGGAGGGAGCCCCACGCATTCCCGATTACGCTGCGACCTCTAAAGGCAGTGGGACAGAGGGTTAGCCGTTAGCAGGGCTGGGGCGCCCGTGGGCTGCTGCTACGGCTGGGAGCCCGGGGTTAGGGTTTTGGTCATGTTGCCGCTCAGGGTGCCCAGCCCTAGGGCCCCAAGGCTGAGTTGGACCGACCTGGACGCCAGGTTCTGTGCGGAGTTCCTCCTTTCGTTCAAGCATTGACCGAGCGCCTTTTTCTATTTATTTATCTTCTGAGACTGAGTCTCGCTCTGTCACCCAGGCTGGAGTGCAGTGGTACGATCTCGGCTCGCTGCAACCTCCGCCTCCCAGGTTCAAGCCATTCTCCTCCCTAAGCGTCCCGCATAGCTGAGATTACAGGCGCCCGCCCCCGCGCCCCGCTAATTTTTGTATTTTTAGTAGAGACGGGCTTTCACCATGTTGGCCAGGTTGGTCTCGAACTCCGGACCTCGTGAGCCTTCCGCCTCGGCTTCCCAAAGTTCTGGGATTACAGGCGTGAGCCATTGCGCCCGGCGAGGGCCAATTTCTATATCGTGGAACATTAAGTGAACTTGTCTGCGTTTCCAAACTTTGGCGCCACTAGCAAGGTGCGGAGGCTTCATGGTAAAGGAATAGAAGGCAGAAGGTTGGGGACAAGTATGATGGGAACGTATAGAAAGAGTGTCGGAAGACAGTACAGAGGTGCAGAGCAAAGGGGGATCATATGTTCCCAAAGCTTGTTGGGGCAACTGGAATCAATCTGCACACTTCAACCTCTTGTCAAGACTGTGATGGAGTCGGAGGTATTTGCCCCGGGTAGGTGCACAAGACACATGGTTGCAGATGTGAAAAAAAAAAAACAAGCGGCCGGGCGCGGTGGCTCAAGCCTGTAATCCCAGCACTTTGGGAGGCCGAGACGGGCGGATCACGAGGTCAGGAGATCGAGACCATCCTGGCTAATATGGTGAAACCCCGTCTCTACTAAAAAAATACAAAAAACTAGCTGGGCGAGGTGGCGGGCGCCTGTAGTCCCAGCTACTCCGGAGGCTGAGGCAGGAGAATGGCGTAAACCCAGGAGCGGAGCTTGCAGTGAGCTGAGATCTGGCCACTGCACTCCAGCCCGGGCGACAGAGCGAGACTCCGTCTCAAAAAAAAAAAAAAAAAAAGAAAAGAAAAAAACCCAAACTGAACAAAACCACCCATGTCGCTAATGTTTCAAATAAGTAATATACATTTGATTTTATTATTTATTTATTTATTTATTTTGAGACAGGGTCTCACTCTGTTGCCTAGGCTGGAGTGCAAGCTTTGCTCACTGCAACGTCCACCTCCCAGATTCAAGCGATTCTCCTGCCTTAGCCTCCTGAGTAGCTGGGATTACAGGCATGCGCCACTACCACCCGGCTAATTTTTATATTTTTTAGTAGAGACAGGGTTTGCCATGTTGGCCAGGCTGATCTCGAATTCCTGACCTCAAACTATCTACTGGTCTCAGCCTCCCTAAGTGCTGGGATTACAGGCGTGAGCCACTGCGCCCAGCCAAATAATATACTTTTAATTAATTTATTGATATTTAAATTTATTTTAAAAGTTTATTTATTTATTTATTTAGAGACAGGGTCTCACTCTGTTACCCAGGCTGGAATGCAGTAGTGCCATCATAATCACTGCAGCCTTGAACCCCTGGACTCAAGCAATCTTCCCGCCTCAGCATCCCAAGTAGCTGGGACTACAGGAGCATGCCACCACGCCCAGCTTAAAAAGTTTAGTTTTGGCCAGGTGCGGTGGCTCACGCGTGTAATCCCAGTATTTTAGGAGGCCGAGGCGGGTGGATCACAAGGTCAGGAGATCGAGACCATCCTGGATAACACGGTGAGACCCCGCCTCTACTAAAAATACAAACAAATTAGCCGGGTGTGGTGGTGTGCGCCTGTATTCCCAGCTACTTGGGAGGCTGAGGCAGGACAATCTCTTGAACCTGGGGTGGGGCAGAGGTTGCAGTGAGCTGAGATCCTGCCAGTGCACTCCAGCCTGGGTGACAGAGCGAGACTCCATCTCAAAAAAAAAAAGTTTTTTGTGTGTGTTTTACAAAGTTCAAGTTAGTATGTGCGCATAATATGAGCAAATATACATATGCTGAAAGTTCTTATAAGGGTTTGATGTGTGGATGATCAAAAACATTTGCAACCATAACTCTCAGCCATTCTTTAGCCTCCAGGGATCAGTAAGGCAGAAGCGATTTGTGTGTTTGTACTTGGTGTTCTGGAAAGGTTGTTCTGTCCTTTCAAATGGGGTTGAAGGGTCCTGATGGAAGTAGACAGTATTTAGACTAGGACAGGTGAGAGGGCTTGACTTGGCACATGCTGGGGCTAAAGACTGCAATTTGGAAAAGCGCAGTAAGGGTAGGGACTGTCTGAGGATGGGGTCAAATTGGCCAGAGGGAGAAAGGAGTCAGCTGGAAAACCCAAAGAAGGAAAACCAAAAAGTTGTGTCCTTTTTGAAGGAAACGTGAATTTTCGTATTCCACTTGCCTGTGCTCTTGGGCCTACCTGATGCTGTCAGTGAAACTCACCTGGAACTAACCACTTGGCAGCCACCAATTCTTGTTTTTGCCAGAGGTCAAGGAGAGCAAATGCAGTCAGAAGACTGCTGTCTGTTATTGTCAATCACTTCAGCCTTCCCTGAAAAGCCTGAGTGGGCAGGTGGAATATCTGACATGAAGAATTGGGGGCTTTGTCTGCAGGAAAAGGGAATAGCTAAATTAAAGGCAAGAGAATGTTCCTAGTTGGTTTAGGGAATCAGTAGTTTACCCCAGGACTCGGTGGCTCACGCCTGTAATCCCAGCACTTTGGGAGGCCGAGGCGGGTGGATCACTTGAGCTCAGGAGTTCAAGAGCAGCCGGGGCAACATGGCAAAACCCCGTCTCTAGAAAAAATACAAAAATTATCCTGGCGTGGTGACATGCGCCTGTAGTCCCAGCTACTCGGGAGGCTGATGTGGGAGGGTCGCTTGAACCCGGGGAGATGGAGGCTGCAGTAAGCTGAGATCACGCCACTGCACTCCAGCCTGGGCAACAAAGTGAGACCTTGTCTCAAAATAATAATAATAATAATAGTAATAATGATAATAATAATAATAATAATAATAATTTACCCTAGAAGAGAAGGAGGAAGAGGTGAGGATATCTAGTGCCCAAAGAGAAGTCATCTGGACTGAAAAAACAGATGGAACAAATGATAGCAACAGCTGAAACAACATGAACGCATTTCAGATGGGAGGCCTGCCAGGTATTATGTAATAAGGTCACCGTGGTGACCCTGAGAGGCGTGCCTACCTCTGCTCTTGAGGCAGGGACCTCCAGAAACAGTTTTTTGTTTGTTTGTTTGTTTTGTTTTTTGTTTTTTGTTTTGAGACAGAGTCTCACTCTATCGCCCAGACTGGAGTGCAGTGGCACAATCTTGGCTCACTGCAACCTGTGCCTCCCGGGTTCAAGTGATTCTCCTACCTCAGCCTCCCGAGTGGCTGGGATTACACCCAGCTAATTTGTGTATTTTTAGTAGAGATGGGTTTTCACCATGTTGGCCAGGCTGGTCTCAAACTCCTGACCTCGTGATCCGCCCGCCTCGGCCTCCCAAAGTGCTGGGATTACAGGCTTGAGCCACCGTGCCTGGCCCAGAAACAGTATATGATAAATAAGGAGGCCAGGCGAGGTGGCTCATACCTGTAATCCCAGCACTTTGGAGGCCGAGGAGGGAAGATTGCTTGACCCCAGGAGTTTGAGACCAGCCTGGGCATCATGGGAAGACCCTATTTCTACATAAACAGATTAAAAAATATTTTAAAAGGCATGGAAGGCATATGCTAGTGTAAGTATGAGG
The DNA here is from genome assembly GCF_009764315.1 of Trachypithecus francoisi. Taxonomy (NCBI): domain Eukaryota; kingdom Metazoa; phylum Chordata; class Mammalia; order Primates; family Cercopithecidae; genus Trachypithecus; species Trachypithecus francoisi. Next base: position 27,104,166 of record NW_022681471.1, read on the forward strand.
TACACTGAGTATCCACAGTGAAGTGTAATGACACCTGTCACTTTTGCCTGCCCGGCATCAGGTTGCAGCACCTTAGTTTTCTTTGGGGGAACCATCCGTCCTCCACTCTCAGTACGCATGGTTTGCATGTGGATGGCCCCAACGCTGGGCCCTGGAGTGGGCACATAAGCAGGTGCAGCCAGCCAGCCACTCAGACTGATGCAAACATAATGCCATAATCCAATCTGGACCAATGAGGGTTAGTCCCCAGGGACTTGTACTGAAGTGTTGGGAATGCCATCCTACGCCACAGAGAGGGAGACTTAAAGAAAATGATATTTATTTGGAATGGGTATTGCAATGGGAATGTGTGTGCCGTAGTAAACTGTGTATATTCAGGGAGGTGAAGGGAGAACAAGGGTTTTGTGGTTGTTTTTTTGTTTGTTTGTTTTTAAGGCAGGGTCTCACTCTGTTGCCCAGGGTGGAGTGCAGTGGGGTGATACTGGCTAACTGCAGCCTTCACCTGCTAGACTCAGGTGACCCTTCCACTTCCACCCCCTCAAGTAGCTGGGACTACAGGCATGTGCCACCATGCCTGGCTAATTTTTTTGTATTTTTTGTAGAGATGGGGTTTAACCATGTTGCCTTACGCTGGTCCCGAACTCCTGCGCTCAAGCAATTCTCCTGTCTCAGCCTTCCAAAGTGCTGGGATTACAAGCATGAGCCATGGCAGCAGGCCGACAGAGGTGTTTTTGTTTGTTTATTTGTTTTTGAGATGGAGTTTGGCTCTTGTTGCCCAGGCTGGAGTGCAATGGCGCGATCTCGGCTCACTGCAACCTCCGCCTCCCGGGTTCAAGCGATTCTCTTGCCTCAGCCTCCCGAATAGCTGGGATTACAGGCGTGCGCCACCACGCCCAGCTGATTTTGTATTTTTAGTAGAGACAGGGTTTCACTATGTTGGTCAGACTGGTCTTGAGCTCCCAACCTCAGGTGATCCACCCTCCTCAGCCTCCCAAAGTGCTGGGATTACAGGTGTGAACCACCGCGCCTGGCCAACAAAGGTTTTTAAAGAAAAAATGAGAATTACATAATTGTTTTCAGGTAATTATCCTTGGCTACAAGCATTAATAACAAAAGCGGCATCAGTCCAAGTTTGGACAGGCAGTTGCTGGGTAGATGTCTTCACAGAAGTATTCTCTCTGTGTCAGGTGATGATAGCCATTGTACGGGGTTATAGTTTTTGCAGAGTCTCATGATGGGTTTTGCTGTCAGGCATCACACATGAGAACCTTCTCTTCATGGCCTTCCCCAGCTCTGGTTTTTAGGTTTTTTTTTTTTTTTTTTTTAAGGTGGGGTATCGCTATGTGACCCTGGCTGGAAGTGCAGTGGCTTTTCATGGAGCGATCCTACTATTGATCAGCATGGGAGTTTTTACTTGCTCTGTTTCTGAGCTGGCCCAGTTCACCCTTCCTTAGGAAACCTGGTGGTCTCCTGCTCCCAGGAAGTTACCATATTGATGCTGAGTTTAGTGAAGACACCAGATCAGATTAGCATACCACAGCCCAGAAATCCTGTGCTCAAGTGATCCTCCTGCCTCAGCCTCCCCAGCAGCTAGGAATACAGGTGTGTACTACCATGCCTGGCTAATTAAAAAAAAAAAAATTTGTAGAGACAGGGTCTCCCTATGTTGCTCAGGCTCATCTCGAATGCCTAGGCTCAAGGGATCCTCCCACGACAGCCTCCCAAAGTGCTAGATTACAGGGGCGAGCCACCATACCTGGCCTAGCATGGAAATTTTAACCTGTTCCATTTCCAGCCTTGGCTGGTTCATTCCTCCCTAGACAACCTAGTGGTCCTCCACTCCCAGGATACTGATGCTGAGCTTTTTGTGGACACCTGATTGGCATGGCACACTATAGCCCAGAACTCCTGGGCTCAAGCAATTCTCCTGCTGCAGCCTCCTGAGTAGCTAGGACTATAGGCATGTGCCACCACACCTGGCAGGGATTTTTTTGTTTTGTTTTGTTTTTTGAGACAGAGTCTTACTCTGTCACCCAGGCTGGAGTGCAGTGGTGCGCTCTTGACTCACTGCAACCTCCATCTCCCGGATTCCAGCAATTCTCCCACCTCAACCTCCTGAGTAGCTGGGACTACAGGCCTGCATCACTACGCCCAGCTAATTTTTCTATTTTTACTAGAGACAGGGTTTTACCATGTTGGCCAGGATGGTCTCAAACTCCTGACCTCAAGTGATCCACCCACCTCAGCCTCCCAAAGTGCTAGGATTATAGGCATGAGCCACCACACCTGTTTTGTTTTTAATACAAGTGACTCAATTTTGCTTCTGGCAACTTTCACATTTCCCCTTTTTGATCGTGATCTTTCTTCAAAAGCAGTGGGTTTGGATTGTCCCTCAGTACTGGGATGGACCTGTCCTGGGCTGTTGGTCTGGTTCCAGATAAGAGGGAGTGATTGACAACTGGGAGTCAGTGTCAAAACCCCTTTAGGCACATCTGAGCAACACTGGAAATTCGGGGAGAGTTGCACTCAGACTAAGTCTACCTGAAGTCCATCTTTACGTTCAGTTGTTTGTGTTCTGTGGTCTTCTGGCTATCATCTGGAAGCCCCAGGCCAGCATATTCTGTTAGCAGCTGTACTTCTGCGGAAGCTTCACAAGTAATAAGTACAAATTGTTAAAAGGTAAATACAAGTTAATATTAATAGTAATATGATACCCCCAGTTTTCATAATGGTTTTGAGCTATGAACCTAGGCTTAAAGGCAATCAAGTGAATAAATCAAATGATCATGGGGAATTAGGTGAGACCCATTATAACCTATGTGACCCGTTATAACCTATGTTTTGTAATTTAGTGTGTATGGGGCCTCAAGTTCTCCAGGGGAATTTATCCAGGTTCAGCAGGTGCTATTAGCAATAGAACAGATATTTCCTGATTTAACCAATAGATACTGAAGGATCTCTTAGGTCAGGTTCTGTGAGGTTACCGACAGAAGCTATTGATTGTGCAGTTTAAATTACACCATTATCCCGTCAACGAAAAGGCAGACATAAGAAAGGAAAAATTAAGAGTGACAAGATTTTCATTTTGATGGGTGAAGCTCTCAACTTCTTTTTTTTTTCTGAGACAGAGTCTCGCTGTGTTGCCTGGGCTGGAGTGCAGTGGCCGGATCTCAGCTCACTGCAAGCTCCGCTTCCCAGGTTTACGCCATTCTCCGGCCTCAGCCTCCCGAGTAGCTGGGACTACAGGCACCCGCCACCTCGTCCGGGTAGTTTTTTGTATTTTTTAGTAGAGACGGGGTTTCACCGTGTTAGCCAGGATGGTCTCGATCTCCTGACCTCGTGATCCGCCCGTCTCGGCCTCCCAAAGTGGTGGGATTACAGGCTTGAGCCACCGCGCCCGGCCTTTTTTTTTTTTTTTGAGACAGAGTCTCGCTCTGTCACCCAGGCTGGAGTGCAGCGGCATGATCTCGGCTCACTGCAACCTCTGCCTCCCGGGTTCAAGCAATTCTCCTGCCTCAGCCTCCCGAGTAGCTGGGATTACAGGTGCATGCCACCACACGCAGCTAATTTTTAAAAAATATTTTTAGTAGAGATGGGGTTTCACCATGTTGGCCAGACTGGTCTCGAACTCCTGACCTCAAGTGATCCACCTGCCTCGGCCTCCCAAACTGCTGGGATTACAGGCGTGAACCACCATGCCCAGCCAAAAATCTCAACTTCTTGTTCTGGTTTGCAGTTTGAATGTCTCTGGTTATGGCATCAGGTGGTTTGGAGAACTTTCTGTGTGACCCATTAGGCATGAGACTTGTCCCTTGATATTTATACCAAGTTTTCTAGCTCCAGCTTCAAGGCCTTTAGCAACATAACAGTTTTTTTTTTTTTCTTAGTTGGAGAGTTTTAGCCAAATATTAGAGGAAATTAGGAGGATTTGGGGTCTAGTCCTGTCTTCGTGTAGATAAGAAACAATGCAAAGTGCTGCAATCTAATAACAGGCATATTTTAGTGTTTTTCCTTTAGAAACAACTATTTCTGGGAGGCCGAGACGGGCGGATCACAAGGTCAGGAGATCAAGACCATCCTGGTTAACATGGTGAAACCTTGTCTCTACTAAAAATACAAAAAAAAAAAAAATTAGCTGGGCGTGGCGACAGGCGCCTGTAGTCCCAGCTACTCGGGAGGCTGAGGCAAGAGAATGGCGTGAACCCAGGAGGTGGAGCTTGCAGTGAGCCGAGATCGCGCCACTGCACTCTAGCCTGGGCGACAGAGCGAGACTCTGTCTCAAAAAAAAAAAAAAAAAAAAAAAAAAGAAAGAAAGAAAAAGAAAAAGAAACAGCTTTTTCTCTCTAAGGTCATCTTGATTTTTACTAAAGATAATCAGAGTAATACAAATTTGTTTGTAAAATAAGTTTACTTTGATCATATTTTGCCTGCAAGAATAGTGATTTGACCACATAGTAATCTCAGATTTTTTTTTTTCAGATGCAGTTTCACTCTTGTTGTCCAGGCTGGAGTGCAATGGTGCAACCTTGGCTCACTGCAACCTCCACATCCGAGGTTCAAGCGATTCTCCTGCCTCAGCCTCCTGAATAGCTGGGATCACAGGCATGTGCCACCACACCCGGCTAATTTTTGTGTTTTTAGTAGAGACAGGGTTTTACCATGTTGGCCAGGCTGGTCTCAAACTCCCGACTTCAGATGATCTGCCCACCTCAGTCTCCCAAAGTGCTGGGATTACAGGTGTGAGCCACTGTGCGTGGCCTGGTTTTTTCTTTTTTTTTTTTTTTGAGACAAGGTCTCGCTCTGTCACCCTGGCTGGAGTGCAGTGGCACAGTCACAGCTCACTGCAGCCTCAACCTCCTGGACTGCAGCAATCTGCCTGCCTCAACCTCCATAAGTGCTGGGATTACAGACATGAGCTACCAAGCCTAGTCCCATAGAATCTAAACCATCTCTAGATTATTTATCATGCTTAATACAATACAAATGCTATGCAAATAGCTATTACACTGTATTGTTTCTTGTTTTTTGATAGGATCTCACTCTGTTGCCCAGGCTGAAGTGCAGTGGTGTGATCTTGGCTCATGACATCCTTGACCTCCTGGGCTCAAGTGATCCTCCTGTCTCAGCCTCTCAAGTCACCATGCCTGGCTAATTTTCTTTATTTTTTTTGTAGAGATGGGTTCTCGCAATTTTACCCAGGCTGGTCTCGAATGCTTGGGCTCAAATGACCTGCCCACCTTGGCCTCCCGAAGTGCTGGGTTATAGGGCATGAGCCACTGTGAGAGTCTACACTGTATTTTTTTTTTTTTTTTTCTTGAGATGAAGTTTTGCTTTTGTTGCCCAGGCTGGAGCGCAGTGGCATGATCTTGGCTCACTGCAACCTCTGCCTCCCGGGTTCAAGTGATTCTCCTGCCTCAGCCTCCCGAATAGATGGGATTACAGGTGCCTGCCACCACGCCTGGCTAATTTTTTTTTTTTTGAGACGGAGTCGCGCTCTGTTGCCCGGGCTGGAGTGCAGTGGTGTGATCTCGGCTCACTGCAAGCTCCGCCTCCCCGGTTCACGCCATTCTCCCGCCTCAGCCTCCTGAGTAGCTGGGACTACAGGCTCCCGCCAGCACGCCTGGCTAATTTTTTGTATTTCTTAGTAGAGACAGGGTTTCACCATGTTAGCCAGGATGGTCTCGATCTCCTAACCTTGTGATCTGCCCGCCTTGGCCTCCCAAAGTGTTGGGATTACAGGCGTGAGCCACTGTGCCCAGCCCCCACCACCCCCCCCCCCCGGCTAATTTTTGTATATTTAGTAGAGACAGGGTTTCACCATGTTGACCAGGCTGGTCTTGAACTTCTGATCTCAGGTGATCCACCCTCCTCGGCCTCCCAAAGTGCTGGAATTACAGGTGTGAGCCACTGTGCCCGGCCACTGTATTGTTTTTTACTTGTACGATTTTTTATTCTTGTATTTTTATTTTTTTCAAATATTTCCAATCTGTGGTTGGTTGAATCTGTGGACATGGAACCCCATGGATATGAAGGGCTGACTGTATGCTAGTCTGTCTCCTTCTGGAGATGTTTGCAGTTTTCCATAGCAAATCTAAAGAGTGAAGTATGTATGATCCTGCAGTGGATCCATCATTACACATTTTTGTCCAAACCCATCAAATGTCCAACAGCAGAGTGCATGTGAGCACCGATGCTGGTTCATTGACAGCAACAGATGGGACGCTGGAGGCTGGCAGGGGGCACACAGGAACTCTGACCTTTCCACTCAGTTTTGCTGTGAACCTAAAATGGTTCTAAGAAAGAACATTTACCAAAAAAAAAAAAAAAAAAAATTACATGTAGAAAGTTCCTGGTGCAGAGACAGGACTGGGTGTTGGCTGTGTGACCTTTTCAGTCCTGGAATCACCATCATTTCCTGCCTGGTGAGTGTCTCCTCCAGGGCACCCCTGTGCCTCCAACCCCACATGTGCCTGCTCCGGAAGCACTTTTGTCTTCCGAGGCTCTGTCTGAGCTCTACACTCTTCCTGGGGTCAGCTCTTAAGTCCATCGCCCCTAATGTGGCCCTGTCAAGGACACCACAGTGCCTCCCATCTAGGAACTGCCTTCTCTCCTTTCGCTGAACTCAGACTGCTTCTGGGCCTCTGGATTTGACATTCCAGCAAAATTGCTTCTAACTTGCTGGCTCTCGCTCAGCGAAGGGAGGTATTCACCGTAACCTGCGAGACACGCGAAAAGCCCAAGTGACTCGACCCCTCAAACCCTGACTTCAAAGGCAGCCAGTCTGTGGGCGACACGTGCTCTTGGATGATGATGGGGGTGTGGCGGGGGGCCTGGGCTGGTGTTAATCCCTGTCCCTCCAGGCCTGCACTGGGTCAGAGGGAGTTGTTGAGTTTCCTGCAGCCCCTGAATGTGGAATCATCTCTCCCAGACAAAGCCATGGTGGCACTACCTGGGGCCACTCTGATCACTGCTTGAGTCACATCTCAGTCACAGCAGGGCCTGTTGGTGGCAGGAGCCCTTGAGACAAAAGGCTGTCTGCTAGGGCTGTGGGAGCAGGTTGGTTAAGACTCTGGAATCTGTCCTCCCACACCCCAGAGGACACTGTCACCCCTGACTCCGCACTGACAACAGCGTCTGAAGGCATTTCTTCTGTGGGGCCATCACTTTATTAAGGGGTCATCTAGAAGGTGGGCCCCCTGCCAAACCGCGGGCGGGACCGTGATCAGGCTCCAGCTGCTTTACCACCCCGGGCCAGCCTGCTCATGAAGCAGCCACCGGGTTTGGCTCACTGGAAGGAATCACACTGGAAACATGTTTAGCCCGCAGTGCAGAGGGTGGCTCCAGAAGGGAGAGGTTCTGGAAGATGCACCCAGGGCTGTTCCAGGACTCAGGATGGGGACGGAGATGGTGTGAAGAATGGACAGGGCTAGATGGGCTGACCGGGGGAACAGTGTTACGAAAAGGAGGCGGGTACCCTGGGCTCCCGTGACAAAGAGCAGCAGCGCTAGCCCCTGCAGCCCCCATATCCTCCACCACCTGGAACACCACATTCTGGTCACTGCCTCGGAGCCCCAATGTGTTGGGGCCACAGAGCACTCCTGCCCAGGCGTGGGGTGTGGGCTTCGGCCTCTGTCCGCCCGGCAGCGCGCGTGCCTCCCTTGGCCTGGCCTCCCTCGGCCTGGTCCTGGCGCTGGCCGTGCTAGCTGGTCATGCTTCTCCGCGGGATGCAACCTTCCATCTCCAGTGCCTCGGGCCAGCCTTCATACTTGTTGGTGTGCTTACTGTTCTTCATGTGCTGCGGGGAGGGGAGCAGAAAGTCATGACCTTGGCCCTCAGGGACAGGGGACAGGAGTGGACCAGGGCCCAGGCTTTTAGTCACCTGTGCTGTGCTGGCCAACAGTGCACTCTCAGGGTACTCGGCCCCTCCACCCATCCCAGGTGAAACATGGCACCAGCTGGACTGGGGATGGTCCCCTGCTAGGGCAGGAGCAGTCGGGGAGGCGCGTGGCATACAGGCAGAAGGGCGACGGGCTGCCCTGTGCTGGTGGGGGTGATGCCAAGCACCCCCCATACCTGCTCAAAGGGGCTCTTGTTCTGCACACCCTTGGCCCCCACAAACACCCAGCTATCCCGGAAGGCCAGCTCCTTGACGTTCCTGCTGCCCAGCTCGCTGAAGAGCTTTCTGGTCTCTTCATTCATCCTGCAGCATGGGAGGAAGAGGTGTCAGCTGTCGCTGCAGAAGGTAAGGCTGAGGCTGGCCTCCCCAAGTACTTACTTGGGGCTGGGTCATCGTAGGATGCCACAAACACCAGGGTGCCTTCGTGCAGTGGCCGAATAAACTTCAACAGGTCGTTGACATCTGGCAGGGGGCAGATGCCACGGAACAGGGGTCATCAGGTACCCCTGAGCACCCTCCCACCAGCCCCTGTTCTCCAAACAAGGAAACCGAAGTAGGGATTGGCCTGGGACGTGCCCCGCCAAGGGACAGACTGGCTTGAGGCATCCCCATGACCTCCCACAGCCTCTAGACCAAGCTGGTGATGCCCCTGTCATTTCTGAACCCAAGGAGGTGACCGAGAAACCCCAAGTACAGGCAGAGAGACCAGTGTCTCAGGGGAAGCTGCCCAGGTCATTTTGCTGCAGTCAAAACGCAAGATGCTGCGCTATAACTCACCTCCGGCCCACATGTCAAAGGCCCGGGCCTCGATGAGCTCGCCGCTGACCCCTGTGTCAGGAGGGAGGGCCCTGCTGGGTGAGCCAGGCCAGCCTCAGGGCACAGCAGGCGGGTAGCAACGGGGGGCAGCCCTTCTGGAAGCTTTCAAACAGTCCCCCAATATTCATTCATTTGTTCAGGCAGCTGCATCCCACCCCAAGCTATGGTGCCTGTCTGGCATTTGAGGCCCTCCGGGGGCTCCATGAAGCACCCCCGACCTCCCAGAACCCTCCCCAGTGCTTTATTTTTTGCCATCGTGCCTTTTTGTTCATTGGGTCACTCCTCTGTGGAGCCTTCGGCTTTGCACAGACTCCTTCCTGGGCCTCCCTGGGAGATCCTGAAGGGGAGGGGAAGGGAGGGCAAACACCCAGAGGCAGAGGGGAGGGAGCAGGGAAGGAGGGCGGCAGGCCACACTGAGCCAGGGGCCTCACCGTTCACCAGGGCGATGTTCAGCCCACGGCCCACGTTGTCCTTGACGCTGCTCATCAGCCTAGTTAGGGGCGGGGGACGGGAGATCCCACATGGGCACATCTGCTCCACTCTCCCTTGCAGACCCGGCCCTGGATCCCCCACTCCCTCCCTGATCCCCATTCACCCCAGGGAGCTCACATCTTGTCCTCAAGGCAGATCTTGGGCCCAATGACGTTGGCGGCCCCGCTGACCACACGGAAGGCCAGGTGCTCCTCAGGACATGGCTGGGGCAGGCCGCACTTGTACTTCTTGGCCCGTGGCGCTGGGCAGGGATAGCAGGTGTTACCCATGGGCCTGGCCCTGAGGTCACCTGAGATCTGAAGGGGAGGTCAGGACCAGCACACATGGTAGAACAAGCGACCGCAGAGCGGGGAACAAGTAGAGGGATGTGGCTCAGGCCAAGGCTGGGGACACTTCCACAATCTATGTCCTACTGGTGAGGCCACAGGGACCCAAGACAGAAGGATTTTCTGTTACTGGTGGGAGAAAAGAAAGGATGCTGAGGGCTGCCCTGGGCCACTGCACAGCCAGGAACTAAGCAGGGGTGAAGTCAGTCAGGCTGGGGACCTAGCTGCATGGATGAGGCCAACCAGAGCAAAGGCAGTATGGCAGGGGGCAGTGTGGCAGGGGGTGCAGCCTGTCTCCCGATTTTGATGGGGGTTGGCTGGGAGGACTGGAGCAGGATGGCTTCCCTTACGGGTTGAATTCTGTCCCTCAAGATATGTTGAAGTTCTAATCTCCGGTGCTTCAGAATGTGATGTTTGCAAATAGGGCCTTTGCAGAGAAATGAATTCAGATGGGGTCCTATTGGAGTAGGTGGGGCCTTAATGCAACATGACTGATGTCCTCATAAGAACAAAAGCGACAAAGACACACAGCCATGGGACACTGGAGGAAGAGGCAGGAGTGACACAGCCAGAGGCCAAGGTATGCCTGGGGCCACTGGAACATGGGGAGGTCAGAAGGACCCTCCTGTAGAACTTTCACAGTGAGTGCCACCCTGGTGACACCTTGATTTCAGACTTCTGGTTTTCAGAATGGGGAGAGAGTCCATTTCCGTTGTTTAAGCCACTCAGTTGAAATGGCAGTTCCAGGAAATGGATACAGGTTTTGGCACCAGGAAGTGTCATGCTTAGGTAACAAATACCTAAAAATGTGGAAATGGCTTTGGAACTGGGTAGTCAGTAGAGGCTTGTCTTAGTCCATCTGCTGTGGCCATCACAGAATACCACAGACTGGGTAATTTATAAAGACAACAGATTCATTGGCTCATGATTCTGGAGGCTGGGAAGTCCAAAAGCATGGCGCTGGCATCTGGTGAGGGTCATCCCGTGGCAGAAAGGTGGAAGGCAGAAGCAAGCGTATGAGACACAGAAAAAATGGGGCTGAACTTCAAGGTAATTAACTTACCGATAATAATGGCATTCATCCATTCATGACGGCAGAGCCCTCATGACCTAACTACCTCAAAAAGCTCCTGCTCTCAAGACCAACACATTGACACATTTCAACATGAGTTTTGGAGACAACATTTAAACCACATCAAGGCTGTAGAAGTTTGAGGTACATGTTAGAAAAGGTCTGGATTGCTTTTAAGAGACTGTTGGTAGGAGTATGGATGTTAAAGGAATTCTGGTGAGAGCATGGGAGAGCTCCCACAGAGACACAGCCTCTGTGGTCTTAGCGAATACAAACATCATCATGAACAGAACGTTGCTAGAAACATGAATGTTAAAGGTGCTTTTGGGTTGGGTGTGGTGATTCACGCATGTGATCCCAGCACCTTGGGAGGCCAAGGCAGGAGCATCACTTGAGGCCAGGTGATCAAGACCAGCCTGGGCAACATAGTGAGACCCCGTCTCTACAAAAAATACAAAATAAGCTAGCTGTGGTGGTGCATGCCTGTAATCCCAGCTACTCAGGAGGCTGAGGCAGGAGAATCACTTGAGCTATGATTGCACCACTGCCCTCCAGTCTGGGTGAAAGAGCAAGACCCTGTCTCAATACATTCAAAAAATAAATAATAAAAAATAAAACATTAGCTGTGTGTGGTAGCACATGCCTGTAGTCACAGCTACTTGGGACACTGAGGTGAGAGGGTCGCTTGAGCCCAGGAGTTTGAGGTTACAGTGCACTGGGATGATATCACTGCACGCCAGCCTGGGCAACAGAGCGAGACCTCTGTCTCTACAAAAAAAGAAAAAGAAAAAAAAGGTGCTTTTGGTTAAGCCTCAGAGGAAAATGAGGGACATGTTTTTCAGTTATTGGGCACTGGAGGAAAGCTGATCCTTGTTATAAAGGAACTCGGCCCAGGCGTGATGGCTCACACCTATAATCCCAGCACTTTGGGAGCTGAGGTGGGAGGATCACTTGAGGTCAGGAGTTTGAGACCAGCCTGACCAACATGGTGAAACCCCACCTCTACTAAATACGAAAAGCAGTTGGGTGTGGTGGCAGTGCTGTAATCCCAGCTAATCAGGAGGCTGAGGTGGGAGAACAGCTTGAACCCGGGAGGCAGAGGTTGCAGTGAGCCAAGATTCCTTTATTGCACTCCAGCCTGGGTGACAGAGCAAGACTCCGTCTCAAAAGAAAAAAAAAAAGACCTTGGTTGAATGTGTTCTAGTGTTTTGTGGAAAGGAGAATGTGTAAGTGCTGAGTGCTGAACTTGGATATTCAGCTGAGGAGATTTCCAAGCAAAGTGTTGAGAGCATAGCCTGATTTCTTGCTGCTTATAGTAAAATGTAAGAGGAGAGACATGAGGAAGAAACTGTTGAGCACAAAGGAGCCAGAAAGCGAAGATGTGGAAAATTCTTGGCCTAATCATGTTACAAAAACTGCAAAAGTGTCCCCTGGAGAGAAGAGCAAGGCTGTTCAAGCGTTTGTCCCAGAGCTGAGGTATGTGACTTGTGGGTCCACTCAACCCTTTCAGCAGAAATCTGCAATGAAGATGGGGTTATCTAGGAAGCGTCTGTAGGAAAACCCTCTGACTTTATAGCTTGGACCCCTATAACTTGCACAAGAGCCCAACAAGGCTCTTGAGAATCGTACACCAGCAGAAACACTGCTGACCTGGAGTGAAGGGGGCAGAGATGAGATGAAGGGACGGAAGGGTGGCCCCGAGGGTGGGGCTGTCTCCTGTTTCAGAGCATGGGGTCATTCCAGCAGGCCCAGAAAAAAGAATCTCAGGTCACAGAGGATTCCTGATTCCCCATCAGGCCTTGAAACCAAATGAATTTTGCCCTGCTAGGCTTTGGACTTGCTTGGGACTGGTGACCTCTTTCTTCCTTCCAAGTTGCCCTTTTACCTATCCTAGGCCAGCCCACTATCACGTTCCGGCAGGAAGTCACTTGGTTTCTAGGTTTCCAGTGGTGAGCAGCCCCCATGGACCGCGATAGCTGGTTTTGGGAGGAATAAATGGAAAACAGAAGCCCTACAGGACTGGGAGCAGGCAGGGGCGTCACAAGGGGAAGGAGAAGGGGGGTGACAGGGGCCTTACCTGCAGTCACCGAGCTCTCTGGACCTGTGGATACACAGTGGTTTCTGTTAGTGTGGAGCCTCCCAGGGCCTGCGGCAGGGCAGCCTGGCCCTCCTTACACCGTGAAGTGTAGACACAGGGAGTCAGGCTCAGGGGCTGGGGGCTAAGCCAGGCTGACCTTGGCATGCTTCCCGCTCAAGTGTAGTCATGTTCAGATGAAAAACTCCCTACTCCAGGAATAGGGGGAAACGGAATTAGAAAAAGTACTTAGATGACCTGGCCGGGCATAGTGGCTCATGCCTGTAGCACTTTTGGAGGCCGAGGCGGGTAGATTGCTTGAGCCCAGGAGTTTGAGACCAGCCTGGGCAACATGGTGAAACCCCATCTCTACTAAAAACACAATAATAATAATAATAATAATTAGCTGGGTTTGGTGGTGCGCACCTGTAGTCTCAGCTACTCGGGAGGCTAAGACACTACAATCGCTTGAACCCAGGAGGTAGAGGTTGCAGTGAACCGAGATCGCACCACTGCACTCCAGCCTGGGAGACAAAGTGAGACACTGTCTCTTTTTTTTTTTTTTTTGAGACGGAGTCTCACTCTGTCGCCGGGGCTGGAGTGCAGTGGCCGGATCTCAGCTCACTGCAAGCTCCGCCTCCCGGGTTCACGCCATTCTCCTGCCTCAGCCTCCCGAGTAGCTGGGACTACAGGCGCCCGCCACCTCGCCCGGCTAGTTTTTTGTATTTTTTTAGTAGAGATGGGGTTTCACCGTGTTAGCCAGGATGGTCTCGATCTCCTGACCTCGTGATCCGCCCGTCTCGGCCTCCCAAAGTGCTGGGATTACAGGCTTGAGCCACCGCGCCCGGCCCGACACTGTCTCAATCAAACAAACAAAAAAGTACTTAGGTGACCTATTACCAGTCAACAAGGTGTAGAGTCCCCTCTCCATCTCAGAGCCTACAGGGAGCAACCCGGGCATCACTCCCCATGTTCAGTGGAAGCTCCCTGCCCCTTACTCTGGCCCTACTGACTCCAGTTGGGCACAGAATTCTAGTGATCGGGTACTGGCTTTCCTAGATGAAGCAACTGGGAGGTGGGGGAGGCTGTGCCTGATGTCAGGAGACAGACTGGGGACAGCCAAAGGTAGCCTGCCAGGGAGGAGACAGAAAACCCAAGTCAACCCCCAACCCCAAGCCTCAACCACACGCCACCTTGGTGGCCTCCAGAGAAGGATAAGGCGGGGTCCCACACTCACTGGTGAAGAGTTGCTGGATGCGAGGAAAGCCACTGCCAGGCCCACCCAGGAGGATGCTGACCACGATCCATGTGAGACCCACACTGACGACTAGGGCCACAATGCGGAGAGGGCCTGCAGGCAGGACAGACGCGGGGTGGGGTCACCTCAGATACCAGTGAACCCCAGAATGACCCCATAGCCTTGCATGACTGGATCTCCCCTGCCACTTGGGAAGAAGTGGCTGGAGGACAAAGAGGTGGAGAGCTGTTGCCTTCCACCAGGCCTGAGAGGGAGACTTGAGCTCCCTGGCAGGTGGAAAGAGGAAACTGAGTTCAAATCCCAAGGCTGCTGGGTTTGGTTCTCCCTGGCGGGTCTGAGAGGGGACTCTCTGCTTGAGAAGGGCTCCATCCCTCTTTCCAAGAACCCCCTGAACTTCCTGCCTCTGAAACCACCAATACATTTGGGTACCCACCTGCCCCTCCTTTCCTCCTGTTCTGAGGGAGAAGGGTCCCTACTCCCTTTTAAGACCAGTCCCAGCCAGGCGCAGTGGCTCACGCCTGTAATCCCAGCACTTTGGGAGGCCAAGGCAGGTAGATCACGAGGTCAGGTGTTCGAGACCAGCCTGAAAAACATGGTGAAACCCCGTCTCTACTGAAAATACAAAAATTAGCCGGGCATGGTGGCGCACGCCTGTAATTGCAGCTACTCAGGAGGCTGAGGCAGGAGAATCGCTTGAACCTGGGTGGCAGAGGTTGCAGTGAGCCAAGATCATGCCACTGCACTCCAGCCTGATGATGAAGCAAGACTGTCTCAAAACAAAACAAAACAAAACAAAACAAAAACAAAAACAGTTCCGTCATCTGCTGGGAACTGGATTGCAAGCTCCCCAGCCTTCTCTGATTTCTTGTAATAGGGATCACTCTCTCTAGCTCGCTCTTTCTCCTGTATTTTCAACATCTCCAACGTTAAGAAAGCAAAGCAAACACTCTTCTTCAAAACCATATCCCCATCCTCTTTCCCCTAACCTTTCTTTTCCCTGTCAACCCCCTCAAAAGTCATCTATACTCATTCCATCATCTCACCTCCTACTCCCTCCCACCCCACTCCAGTCTGGCCTGGCTTCCACCACCCCACCAAATCAGCTTGTTGCCAAGGCCGCTGATGACCTTTGTGGTGTCACCACCCCTGGTCACCTGTCAGCCCCCATCTTCCTTGACCTCTCAGTGGGCTGCCCATGTCCTCCTGACAGAAGCACTCATTTCTCTGCTGGCTTTCAGGACAGCACACTCCTCATTCTCCTTAGTTAGATCGTCTCCTCTACCCTCCCCTTAAAAGCTGGACTTTCCCAGGCTTCCATCTCAGGCTGCCTTCTGGTCCCTACCTGTAGTGTCTTTTTTTTATTATTTTTTATTTTTTTGAGATGGAGTCTTGCTCTTGTCCCCCAGGCTGGAGTGCAATGGCACAATCTCGGCTCACTGCAACCTTCGCCTCCTGGGTTCAAGTGATTCTCCTGCCTCAGCCTCCCGAGCAGCTGGGATTACAGGCACCCGCCAACACGCCCTGCTAATTTTTGTATTTTTAGTAGAGATGGGGTTTCACCATGTTGGCCAGACTGGTCTTGAACTCTTAACCTCAGGTGATCCACCCGCCTCGGCCTCCCAAAGTGTTGAGATAACAGGCGTAAGCCACTGCACCCAGCTGTCTTTTTATTTTTATTTTTTTGAGACGGAGTCTCGCTCTGTCGCCCAGGCTGGAGTGTGCAGTGGCACAATCTCGGCTCACTGCAATGTCAGCCTCCTGGGTAGCTGGGATTACAAGCACCCACCACCATGCCCCACTAATTTTTTTGTATTTTTTTAGTAGAGATGGGGATTCACCATGTTGGCCAGGCTGGTCTCAAACTCCTGACTTCAAGTGATCTGCCCGCCTCGTTCTCCCAAACTGCTGGGATTACAGGTGTGAGTCACCGCACCCAGCCTGTAGTGTCTTTTTAGATGATGTCATTTACTCCCAGCTCTTTAATTAACCACCATGTGTCAATGACTTCCTATTTTCTAGTTCCAGCTGTGGCCTCTCTTGAAACCACTCCCTGCCAGCTGGTTCCTCACTGGCCAGCTCCACTTGGATATGTCCACAAAGGTACCAACTTAGCAAGTCTGAAGTTCAATTCCTGAGTTCTTTCCACTCTCCACCCCGCCCCAACCTATCCCTCCCCAAGGATCTTCATCTTAGTTGTCCAGGTGACAGTAGGGCTGTCATCGGGTTCATGTTGAAGCCCACAGCCACTTTTGTCACTTCCCCTCTAAGATCACGCCTCTCCACCTGCACTCCCCACCTCCTCTCTCTCACCACTCATTTTCCAAAAAGCAGCTGGTCTGCTACCTGCGTTGGGAGATACTGACTATACTAATCTTCCTGTCATAGCTCGGGGAGCTGATGTCCTCAGAGGTGAAAGGATTTGGTTAAGGTCAAGGAATGAGTGTTTGTACAGAGTCCTCCGAAATTTCCAAAACCAAACCCAGTGGTCCACCCGCGCCTCTCCAGACACAGATGTCGGGACGCTGGGCCTCCATCCAGGTGCCCTTTTCAACTCCCTCCCGTTCGCTGCGGAAGCCACCCACCTGCCAACCTCATGTCCACTCTCCTCCTGCTGGGTTGGGACCGCCGGCAAGTGCACTGTTTGGGGGGAAAGCGGAAGAACGGGTTTGGGTGGGGGTCAGGGGCAAGCCTGTGCAGGACCCCTGCTGGGGGCGGGCGCGATCGGTGCTACGACCTGTTTGTCCAGCCGCCCGGCCAGGCAGGGCTCCTCGGAAACGCGCGGGGAAACCCTGCCTGGCCAGGAGGGGCCTCAGGAACCCGTTGGCTCACGATCTTGCCCACAGGAGCCTCCGGGGCTGGGACGTAGATGTGGTTCTCCTGGGCTCGGGCCGTTCCTCCAGGCCTGGGGACTGGCGACGCGGGCCGGGCCGGAGACTTGTCTGGCCGTGGGAATACGTGGTCTCGGTCAGGAAGGCTCCCTGTCAGGCCCGCTGACCCGCTCCGCCCGGCAAGAGGAGGCAAGGTCGCTGCGCAGGGAGGCCAGACAGGCCCGGCAATGGCGGCCAAGGGCGGGGCCACAGCCCGTCGGTCCCGCCCCCGGCAGCAGCCGCGCCGTCTGGCTCCACGCAGGCCCCGCCTCCAGACCCGCCTCTACCGCTCGCGCCGGCCGCCTGATGGGAGGGGCCTGAACCTGCCCTGTCCCTGGATCTCTCGTCGGCCCCGTCCCCGCAGTACGTTCAGGCTGAACCCACCGCCCGCGGAGTGGGAGGGGCCGCGTCGGTCCCGCCCCGGAAGCCTCCCCGGGGCCCTTTCTCTGGTGGGAGAACCCTGCCTACCTAGGCTTGGAGGACTGGGGCTGCGCTTGCGCCCTGAGGTCAGATTTCTGAGGCGTGGGAAGACGCAGATGGATCTGGGGCGGAATTAGAACCTGTTCCAAAGTTGATCCATGCACCTTGTAAGGGCAAGAGAGGTACAGAGGCGCAGATAGGGAAGACCGCAGGATCCAGCGTGAACCTCTGGCTGCCTTTCCTTAGAGTCTGTTTTCTGTTCAGAAGCACGTTCTTGCTGTCTCTCGTATCACTTTTATAATGGGACGGGGCGCCTCAAACTATTTCGACATCCTTGAAAACTCTTGCCTGCTCCACCTGCCTGATCTCTAACACCCTCCCCCTCAGAGCTGCTCAAGCTGTTGTTTACACCACACCCCACCCTAAAAGCAGAGGAGGGG
Source organism: Trachypithecus francoisi (assembly GCF_009764315.1). Classification (NCBI taxonomy): domain Eukaryota; kingdom Metazoa; phylum Chordata; class Mammalia; order Primates; family Cercopithecidae; genus Trachypithecus; species Trachypithecus francoisi. The sequence goes on from NW_022681471.1 coordinate 27,121,828, forward strand.
GGAGTTTAGCGCTATAACCGAGGCTTTCACAGCAAACCAGAATTTATTTTGAGGCCTCTCAGGTACAGCTTTCAAGTCACGTGACTTTCGTGGCCTATGATTTGTTTTTCTAAGACCACCAGAGCGGGCACAAAAGAACCAGCGAGCAGGCAAGGGTAGGAGCAAAACTGCAAATTTATTTTGGTCACCTAGCTTCAGGGAGGTAGGTGGGTAGGGAGAGGTCTGTCGGCCTCCGGCAAAGGAGGCCGACAGAGTCCCCCGATCAGGAACCCCGCCCGAGAGCCCCACCAAGTCCCCCGATCAGGAACCCCGCCCGAGAGCCCCACCGGTGCTTCCCTGAAGCTAGGTGACCAAAATAAATTTGCAGTTTTGCTCCTACCCTTGCCTGCTCGCTGGTTCTTTTGTGCCCGCTCTGGTGGTCTTAGAAAAACAAATCAGCCTACACAACTCTTTTCACTTGAAAACAAGTGTGACGTCGTGAATTCCCTAACAATAGGAAAAAAGAAGGCTCTAGAAAGAGCAGTGCTTGGCCGGGCGCGGTGGCTCAAGCCTGTAATCCCAGCACTTTGGGGGGCCGAGACGGGCGGATCACGAGGTCAGGAGATCGAGACCATCCTGGCTAACACTGTGAAACCCCGTCTCTACTAAAAATACAAAAACTAGCCGGGCGAGGTGGCGGGCACCTGTAGTCCCAGCTACTCGGGAGGCTGAGGCAGGAGAATGGCGTAAACCCGGGAGGCGGAGCTTGCAGTGAGCTGAGATCCGGCCACTGCACTCCAGGCCAGGCGACAGAGCGAGACTCCGTCTCAAAAAAAAAAAAAAAAAAAAAAAAAAAAAGAAAGAGCAGTGCTTGGCTTTCCCTGCGGCTCCAAGCGGTGCCGGCACCCAGCGGACTGTGTGGACCTGGGGTGGTCTCTGGCCGCAGGCAGACACGGCCCTTCGGCTTTTCTCCAGTCACTCCAATTCTGCCTGACTGCCTGGCTCTCTCCCCTCCTCGCCTGCCCGCACGCTGCCCCCACCCCTGCCCGGGCTCCCTCTGCCCATCAGAAGGGTCAAGCTCCCGTCCCTTCTGCCCTGCCGGCTGCCCCAAGTGCGCCCTGACCGCCTACTGGGCTGGCATGGCCGGGGCCACCCTGGCAGCTGATCCGTCTGTCTGGAGGGCAGCAGCAGGGCCGAATGAGAACCACGGAAAGCTCCCTGCCCTTTGACCCAACTTACGGGAATCTCCTACCCTCAGGGAAACAATGCAAAATATAGAGAAAGTTTATAGAGCCGGTCATGGGAGAGCCCTGGTTAGAATCCAGCAGTTCCTATACTGGAGTACGCAACAGGGTCAAGGTAATCCCTTTCAGCTGCTTGCTGCTGGAGCCAGGGCTTTGCATTTGCGTTTTGTCATGGAATTTGGAAGCCTCTCAAGTAATTATGGTACCAAATCTTGGGCTCCATGCCCTCCCCAAGGGGGGCCCAGTCGAAGAAGTTCCAGGTTACTCACACCCTTGGGCTGCCAGCCAGGCCCAGGGTGGCTGCCATGCGGTGGTTCTTCAAGGACAATGTTTACGTGTTGCTCAGAACAGGCAATTATGAAAGGTTGCTTTAATGAGTCTCCCTGAGCATTCGGAGACAACTCTCCCTTACCCCGGGACACCACGTGGGTGATGGGCCAGAGGCCTGGGATTCAGTTCCAGGTCTTCTGGACTTCCTGGGGCGGCCTTGCAAAAGTCCCTTATTTTCTCTGGGATGGTTTGGATTCCTGTGGGGGTCTGGCCAGCACAGTGACTAGAGCACATGGTCTGTCACCATCCAGGCCAGCATCGTGGGGCACACTCATTGTCATCTGTTCTTCCAGGTCAGCCCTCATAGATCAGGGCAGCTTCAGCAGTTCTCAAATAGCAGATGTCACAAAGTGGGGATGGGCAATCCTGCAGCAGATGCCTCTGCACTTTCTGTTAGAAGGACACCCCAGGTATTTTTGAGCACTGTTCTGAAGAAGGAAAAATCCAGAGTATACATACACTTAAAGCTGGGAGGGGCACCTGCCAGGGAGAATGCATAAGGGATAGAAACAAAACAGAGGGCCGAAGCCTCCGCCAGAGAGAAGAGACTGAGTTCTCAGCAAAGAGAACACCTTTCAGTGCTGTGGCCAAAGGGATGTCAAGCCTGCTGAGGCCCGGGAAGAGCAGGAAAAAATCAAGTTATAGACACACACCACGGAATAACCTCTATACAGAAAGGAGCGCACCCAAAATAATACTATATATTTATAGACGTACTTTTGTATTGGGGTAAGACACATATAACATAACATTTGCCATCCAAATCATTTTAAGTATATGATCCTATGGCATCAGTTACATTCACAATGTTGTACAACCATCACTACTATCTTTGTGTGTGTGTATATTATTATTATTATTTTTTTCTGAGACAGAGTGTTGCTCTGTCTCCAGACTGGAGTGCAGTGGCACAGTCTCGGCTCACTGCAACCTCTGCCTCCCCAGTTCAAGTAATTCTCCTGCCTCAGCCTCCCGAGTAGCTGGGATTACAGGCACCTGCCACAATGCCTGGCTAATTTTTGTATTTTTATTAGAAACGGGGTTTCAACATGCTGGCCAGGCTCGTCTCAAACTCCTGAGCTCATGATCCGCCCGTGTCGGCCTTGCAAAGTGCTGGGATTACAGGCATGTGCCACCGCACCCGGCTGTGTATTACTTTTTTTTTTTTTTGAGACGGAGTCTCGCTCTGTCGCCCGGGCTGGAGTGCAGTGGCCGGATCTCAGCTCACTGCAAGCTCCGCCTCCCGGTTTACGCCATTCTCCTGCCTCAGCCTCCCAAGTAGCTGGGACTACAGGCGCCCGCCACCTCGCCCGGCTAGTTTTTTGTATTTTTTAGTAGAGACGGGGTTTGACCGTGTTAGTCAGGATGGTCTCGATCTCCTGACCTCGTGATCTGCCCGTCCCGGCCTCCCAAAGTTCTGGGATTACAGGCTTGAGCCACTGCGCCCAGCCTGTGTATTACTTTTATGGGCTCATATATATGTCCATAGAAATATAGAGTTCTTTAAAAAATTCTATCAATAGATATTTCTTTTTCTTTTCTTTTTCTTTTTTTTTTTTTCTGAGACAGAGTCTCACTCTGTTGTTCAGGCTGGAGTGCAGTGGCGTGATCTTGGCTCACTGTAACCCCTGCCCTGTCTCCCAGGTTCAAGTGATTCTCCTGCCTCAGCCTCCCGAGTAGCTGGAACTACAGGCGCCTGTCACCATGCCCGGCTAATTTTTTTCTATTTTTAGTAGAGATGGGGTTTCACTATGTTGGCTAGGCTGGTCTCGAACTCCTGACCTCAGGTGATCCGCCCGCCTCGGCCTCCCAAAGTGCTGGGATTACAGGCGTGAGCCACCGCGCCCAGCAATCAATAGGTATTTCACTTCCACCAATACAGAAGCATCAATTAACAGTGACTGGGCCGGGCGCGGTGGCTCACGCCTGTAATCCCAGCACTTTGGGAGGCCGAGGCGGGTGGATCACAAGGTCAGGAGATCGAGACCATGGTGAAACCCCGTCTCTACTAAAAATACAAAAAATTAGCCGGGCGCGGTGGCGGGCGCCTGTAGTCCCAGCTACTCAGGAGGCTGAGGCAGGAGAATGGCGTGAACCCGGGAGGCGGAGCTTGCAGTGAGCCGAGATCGCGCCACTGCACTCCTGCCTGGGCGACAGAGCGAGACTCCGTCTCAAAAAAAAAAAAAAAAAAAAAAAAAAAAACAGTGACTGGTTGACACTTTTGGGCAGTGGCTTGAGAAGGGCCCTGAATGAGCCACCTACATGGAACACAGAATTTGAGATGTGCAAATGTGGAGACCTGAAGGCTTGTTATGGGAACAAAAGGTGGCCGTGTATACAGAGGAGCACAAATGAAGGGGACTTATCAGCAGTGGCAGGGAGTTCATGCTCAACAATTGGCAACAAGCGAGGCAGCTACAGGCTACTCAACTGGGGATTGATGCGTGGTGCCTCTGAGGTTCAGCTCTGGGCCTGATTGTCCGATAAAGGGCAGCTAAGGTGGGTGCAGTGAATCACACCTGTAATCCTAGGACTTTGGGAGGCTGAAGTGGGAGGATTGCTTGAAGCCAGGAACTTGAGACCAGCCTGGGCAACAAAGTGAGACCCTGCACATATACATACATATATATACAAATAAACAAAGGGCAGCTAGACTCCACAGAAACCATGTTGAGGATTCCTGTGCAGGAAGGGGGGTGATAAAATGCAGAAACCTGAACTGACACAGCCAACACATAACTGCATTGTCTCATTTTTCATGATTTTTTTCTTTCTTTTTGGAGAGAGGGTCTCATTGTGTCGCCCAGGCTGGCGTGCAGTGGCACAGTCACAGCTCACTGCAACCTCCGCCTCCCAGGCTCAAGCGATTCTCTTGCCTCAGCCTCCTCAGTAGCTGGGATTACAGGTATGTGCCACTACCGGCCGGCTCATTTCTGTCTTTTTAGTAGAGACGGGGTTTCACCATGTTGGCCAGGCTGGTCTTGAACTCCTGGCCTCAAATGATCCACCTGCCTCGGCCTCCTAAAGTGCTGGGATTACAGGCGTGAGTCACTATGCCCGGCCATTAATTGCCAAGTCTTATTGGCTCCTAGTGTCTTAATCCACATCTGCTAAAGTTGTTTAAGGTACAGCTAAAAGATCACCCAGGCTGGGCTTGGTGGCTCACACCTGTAATCGCAGCACTTTGGAAGACCCAGGCGGGAGTATCACTTGAGCCCAGGAGTTCGAGACCAGCCTGGACAACACAGGAAAACCTTATCTCTACCAAAAATACAACATTTAGCAGCATGTGGTGGTGCACACCTGTGGTCCCAGATACTTGGGAGGCTGATTTGGGAGGATCACTTGAGGCCAGCAGGTCAAGGCTGCAGTGAGCAATGATCACACCACTGCACTCCAGCCTGGGCGGCAGAGCAAGGCCCTGTGTCAAAAAAATAAAATAGGGGCTGGGAGCGGTGGCTCACACCTGTAATCTCAGCACTTTGGGAGGCTGAGGCAGGTGAATCACCTGAGGTCAGGAGTTCAGGACCAGCCTGGCCAACATGGTGAAACCTTGTCTCTACTAAAATGCAAAAATTAGCTGGGCATGGTAGTACATGCCTGTAATACCAGATACTTTGGAGGCTGAGGCAGGAGAATCACTTTAACCTGGGAGGCGGAGGTTGCAGTGAGCCGACATTGCACCACTGCACTGCAGCCTGGGTGACAGAGCGAGACTCCATCTCTAAATTAATACATAAATAAGGCTGGGTGCGGTGGCTCACGCCTGTAATCCCAGCACTTTGGGAGGCCGGGAGGCCAAGAGGCCAAGGCAGTCGGATCACGAGGTCAGGAGTTCGAGACCAGCCTGGCCAAGAGACCAGCCTGGCCAATATGGTGAAACCCCGTCTCTAATAAAAATACAAAAATTAGCTGGGCACGGTGGCGGGCGCCTGTAATCTCAGCTACTCAGGAGGCTGAGGCAGGAGAATTGCTTGAACCCGGGAGGTGGAGGTTGCAGTGAGCTGAAGATAGCGCCATTGCACTCCAGCCTGGGTGACAGAGCGAGACTCCGACTCAAATAAATAAATACATACATACATACATACATACATACATACAATCCAAACCCAGCAAGCTATTCATTCAAGGTTCCCTCAGTGGGGTGTATCTGGCAAGAAAATTCTTTCAAGTATGCTGATAAATTTGGCTCTTTTTTTTTTTTTTTTTTTTTTGAGGCGGAGTCTCGCTCTGTCGCCCAGGCTGGAGTGCAGTGGCCGGATCTCAGCTCACTGCAAGCTCCGCCTCCCAGGTTTACGCCATTCTCCTGCCTCAGCCTCCCGAGTAGCTGGGACTACAGGCGCCCCCCACGTCGCCCGGCTAGTTTTTTGTATTTTTAGTAGAGACGGGGTTTCACCGTGTTAGCCAGGATGGTCTCGATCTCCTGACCTTGTGATCCGCCCGTCTCGGCCTCCCAAAGTGCTGGGATTACAGGCTTGAGCCACCGCGCCCGGCCAAATTTGGCTCTTTGAATGATGCTTCTTTGGGCTAGGAAATCCAGCATTAGGCAAACTGCCATACCAAGTTGGGCAAAACCTAGTTATAACACCAAATTCTCAGGACTTATTTCCTTGTGCCCAGCTAGACCTACCGAAAGGCAGGAATCATAGTAAAGGTTAAAAAAAGCATCTCCGGCCGGGTGCGGTGGCTCAAGCCTGTAATCCCAGCACTTTGGGAGGCCGAGACGGGCGGATCACAAGGTCAGGAGATCGAGACCATCCTGGCTAACCCGGTGAAACCCCGTCTCTACTAAAAAATACAAAAAAACTAGCCGGGCGAGGTGGCGGGCGCCTGTAGTCCCAGCTACTCGGGAGGCTGAGGCAGGAGAATGGCGTAAACCTGGGAGGCGGAGCTTGCAGTGAGCTGAGATCCGGCCACTGCACTCCAGCCTGGGCGACAGACAGAGACTCCGTCTCAAAAAAAAAAAAAAAGCATCTCCGGCCAGGCATGGTGGCTCACGCCTGTAATCCCAGCACTTTGGGAGGCTGAGGCAGGTGGATCACCTGAGGTCAGGAGTTTGAGACCAGCCTGGCCAACATGGTGAAACCCTGTCTCTACTAAAAATACAAAAATTAGCCAGGTGTGGTGGCGGGCGCCTGTAATCTCAGCTACTGGGGAGGCTGAGGCAGGAGAATTGCTTGAACCCAGGAGGTGAAGGTTGTGGCAAGCTGAGATCATGCCATTGCACTCCAGCCTGGGCAATAAGGGCGAGACTCCATCTCAAAAAAAAAAAAAAAAAAAGCAGCTCCATTAGGAAGACTAAAATGATGGTGTGCTAACTTGAACGGTTAGGTTGTACAAGAAAGGACTTTTTTTTTTTTTTTTTTTTTTGAGACGGAGTCTCGCTCTGTCGCCCAGGCTGGAGTGCAGTGGCCGGATCTCAGCTCACTGCAAGCTCCGCCTCCCGGGTTTACGCCATTCTCTCGCCTCAGCCTCCCGAGTAGCTGGGACTACAGGCGCCTGCCATCTCGCCCGGCTAATTTTTTGTATTTTTTTAGTAGAGACGGGGTTTCACCGTGTTAGCCAGGATGGTCTCGATCTCCTGACCTCGTGATCCGCCCGTCTCGGCCTCCCAAAGTGCTGGGATTACAGGCTTGAGCCACCGCGCCCGGCCTAGAAAGGACTTGAAAGTTCCTTTTCTGATGTCCTTCAAGACATGGGTTCCATTTATATGCACCTTGTTCTTTCCTCAGACCTGTAACTTCAGCCTGGAGTTGAGCAAAAACATGGCTTCCTTGTCCTCAAGTCATTCTTGGGCTTTAGAGAGAAGGTGCTGGACCTTTGAATCAATGAGCAGGTTACTGGTACCTTTGCCCTGAGAATACACTGGTGGTGCTTGTGGCTGCAGCATTTACCCCAAGGTAACTTTGCTATGAAATATTTCGCTTTTATTATTTTTGCATCGCTCTAGTATATTGACTTTGGAAATAAAAGACATCATTCTATTTATAGCACTCCGTTTTTAGTGGTGGTATTTCCATTGACAAAAAAAAACCCAGTAATTCTCGATTGCTGAAAATGTCAAATCGTAGAAAATGTAGCATTCCTATGCATTTCGTTAACACTGTTCTCCAACAGTTGTTAGCTGAAGATTCATCTGATGAATCAGATTTTTCCAAAATAGATGATTCTGATGTTAGTTCTGTTTAGAAATAACTCCAAGTACAGTTTTTATATATTAGTTTCACATTGAAAATCAGTCAGATTTACTTCAACCTCAAAGAGTGTGTTTATGTAAAAATAAATGAGCACTGGCAGCCTCTGCCTCCCAGGTTCGAGCAATTCTCCTGCCTCAGCCTCCCCAGTAGCTGAAATTACAGGCGCCTGCCACCACACCTGGCTAATTTTTGTATTTTTAGCAGAGATGAGGTTTCACCATGTTGGCCAGGCTGGTCTTGAACTCCTGACCTCAGGTGATCCACCTGCCTCAGCCTCCCAAAGTGCTGAGATTATAGGCGTGAGCCACGGCACCCGGCCAGCTTTTCAATGGTATATGGGAATGAGCTGCTTGGTCATCTGGATAAATGTACTGTCAGCCTCAGGACTGCCTGCATTCACCCTAGGAGGCAATCAAACCCCATGTGATGGGTCATGAGATGCTGGAACATCACTGTATTGCTGGCTTTGGAAAAAGACAGATTTTTTTTTTTTTTTTTTTTTTTGAGACAGAGTTTTACTCTGTCGCCCAGACTGGAGTGCAATAATGTGATCTCGGCTCACCGCAACCTCTGCCTCCTGGGTCCAAGCGATTCTCCTGCCTCAGCCTCCAGAATAGCTGGGATTACAGGCATGCGCCACCATGCCCGGCAAATTTTGTATTTTTAGTAGAGATGGGGTTTCTCCATGTTGGTCAGGCTGGTCTCGAAGCCCCAACCTCAGGTGATCCGCCTGCCTCAGCCTCCCAAAGTGTCAGGATTACAGGCGTGAGCCACTGCACCCGGCCAGCTTCTTTTTTTTTTTTCCTGAGACAGAGCCTTCTCTGTCACCCAGGTTAAAGTGCAGTGACACAATCTCGGCTCACTGCAACCTTAGCCTCCGGGGTTGAAGTGATTCTCCTGCCTCAGCCTCCCGAGTAGCTGGGATTACAGGCACCTGCCACTAAGGAAGGAGACCACTACTACTCCTGCTGCCCTCCTCCCCCTACCTTGCCTAGTTCACAAGACAGGAGGAAAGAGAGAAAGAAACAAAAGTAAGATAAATAGCCAGACAACCTTAGCACCACCACCCGGCCCTAGGAGTTAAACAAAGTAATAATAATAACATCAACCCCTGGCCTAAACTACTTGTGTTATCTATAAATTCCAGACACTGTATGAAAAAAGCATTGTAAAACTTTTTGTTCTGTTAGCTGATGCATGTAGCCCCGTCACGTTTCCCACGCTTGCTCGATTTATCACGACCCTTTCACATGGACCCCTTAAAGTTGTAAGCCTTTAAAAAGGCCAAGTATTTCTTTCTCGGGGAGCTCAGCTCTTAAGACGCGAGTCTGCCGACGCTCCCCGCCGAATAAAAAACCTCTTCCTTCTTTAATCCGGTGTCTGAGGAGTTTTGTCTGCGGCTCGTCCTGCTACACCACCAAGCCTCGCTAATTTTTGTATTTTTAGTAGAGACGGGGTTTCACCATGTTGGCCAGGCTGGTCTTGAATTCCTGACCTCAAGTGATCCACCTGCCTCATCCTCCCAAAGTCCTGGGATTGCAGGTGTGAGCCACCATGCCGGCCAAAAGATAGATCTTGTCTCATTCTCCTGCCAGAAAGCTCCCTGAGGCTGAACATCTGAAAAAAGAACCCAAAATAGAAAGAAGACCCCTGACATTTGCTGTGTACAGTGCTACTCAGAATTATTTGAAGAAAATGTTCAATTTCCTTCTTAATTTCTTCGTTGACTCACTGGTCATTCAGGATCATATTGTTTAAGCAAATATTTCCCATAAAGGCCAGGTAGTAAATACCCTCAGCTCTGTAGGTTACACACAAGTCTCTGTCATGACCACAGTCAGCCCTTTGTATTTGCAGGTTTCACATCCTCAGATTCAATCAACCTCAGATAGAAAATATTTGAAAAACAGCAGCAGCAACAACAACAACAACAACAACAACAACAACAACACATAACAGCACTGGATAGGTGTGGTGGCTCATGCTTGTAATCCCAGCACTTTGAAGGGCCAATGAGGGCAGATCACCTGAGGTCAGGAGTTCAAGATCAGCTCGGTCAACATGGCAAAACTCCGTCTCTACTAAAAATACAAAAATTAGCCAGGTGGTAGTGCGTGCCTGTAATTCCAGCTATTCAGGTGGCTGAGGCACAATAATCTCTTGAACCAGTGAGGTGAAGGTTGCAGTGAGCTGAGATTGGGGCCACTGTACTCCAGCCTGGGCTACAGAGTTGGACTGTGTCTCAAAAAACAAAACAAAACAAAACAAAAAAACAAGCAGCAATACAGTGAAACAACTATTTACATATTATTTATTTTGTATTAGGAACTATAAGTTATCTAGAAATGATTCGATGATTTCAAGTATATGGGAGGGTTGGGTGTGGTGGCTCACACCTGTAATTCTGCACTTTGGGAGGCCAAGGCAGGAGGATTGCTTCAGCCCAGGAGTTCAAGACCAGCCTTGGCAACATGGCAAGATTCCATCTCTATTAAAAAAAAAAAATAGAAATTTAAGAAGTATATGGGAGTGGCCGGGCACGGTGGCTCACGCCTGTAATCCCAGCACTTTCAGAGGCCAAGGCGGGCAGATCATGAGGTCAGGAGATCGAGACCAGACTGGCCAATATGGTGAAACCCCATCTCTACTAAAAATACAAAAATCAGCTGGGCATGGTGGCATATACCTGTAATCCCAGTGACTCAGGAGACTGAGGCAGGATAATCGCTTGAATCTGAGAGACGAAGGTTGCAGTGAGCCGAGTCTGTCACTGCACTCCAGCCTGGGTGACAGACAAGACTCCATCTCAAAAAAAAAAAAAAGTATACAGGAGGATGTGCGTAGATTATATGCTGTGCCATTTTATATCAGGCACTTGAGCATCTATGGATTTTGGTACCCCTGGGGGTCCTGGAACCAATCCCCATGGATACCAAGGGAAGACTCTACTCAACTCTGCCACTACAGACAGTATGTAAGCAAGTGGGTGTGGTTGGGTTCCCATAAAACCGTATTTACAAACAGACAATGTCTACTTAGGTGAGCTGCACATTGACCTCTTTAGCTCATTGACCTCTTTAGCTCATTATTCCTTCTTGCATCTCAAATTGTTCCATCTAAGTCAGAGCGAGAACATTCCAGAGGTCGCCAGGCTCCGGCGCTGACGGCTGTGGACCGCGGACGGACGTCGCTGGGACAGCCCCTCCCCGCTGCTCGGCGGCGACACCTGGCCCGGCCGCTCCTCGCTGCGCTTCGCCTCCGCTTCCTTGGACTCGGACTCGGGTTTAAATCGCGCCTCTCTTCATCCCAGTCCCGGGCAAGCAGCGTTGGGTTTATGTCTTCATTTGACGAAAACGAGCTGTTGCGCAGCCATTGGTACCTGTATTGGGGAAACATAGCATACAAGCAAGAAGCTTACAGCCTCAGTGGCGAAAATTTTTTCATGTCAGAGACCCAGAACTCTTGCAGTCGTTTATGTCATCCCTTCTTCTCCAGACAGAAGATACCAAAAAGTTGCAATCAAAGATCTCTTCATCTTATTGATAAAGCCACTAATAAGCCAAAATGTCTGTCAATGTCAACCGCAGCGTGTCAGACCAGTTCTATCACTACAAGATGCCCCGTCTGATTGCCAAGGTCGAGGGCAAAGGAAATGGAATCAAGACAGTTATAGTCAACATGGTTGACGTTGCAAAGGCGCTTAATCGGCCTCCAACGTATCCCACCAAATATTTTGGTTGTGAGCTGGGAGCACAGACCCAGTTTGATGTTAAGAATGACCGTTACATTGTCAATGGATCTCATGAGGCAAATAAGCTGCAAGACATGTTGGATGAATTCATTAAAAAATTTGTTCTCTGTCCTGAATGTGAGAATCCTTTTTTTTTTTTTTGAGACGGAGTCTCGCTCTGTCGCCCAGGCTGGAGTGCAGTGGCCGGATCTCAGCTCACTGCAAGCTCCGCCTCCCGGGTTTACGCCATTCTCTCGCCTCAGCCTCCCGAGTAGCTGGGACTACAGGCGCCCGCGATCTCGCCCGGCTAATTTTTTGTATATTTTAGTAGAGACGGGGTTTCACCGTGTTAGCCAGGATGGTCTCGATCTCCTGACCTCGTGATCCGCCCGTCTCGGCCTCCCAAAGTGCTGGGATTACAGGCTTGAGCCACCGCGCCCGGCCTAGAATGTGAGAATCCTGAAACAGATTTGCATGTCAATCCAAAGAAGCAAACAATAGGTAATTCTTGTAAAGCCTGTGGCTATCGAGGCATGCTTGACACACATCATAAACTCTGCACATTCATTCTCAAAAACCCACCTGAGAATAGTGACAATGGTATAGGGAAGAAAGAAAAGGAAAAGAAAAATAGAAAGGGCAAAGACAAGGAAAATGGCTCCGTATCCAGCAGTGAGCCACCACCACCACCACCACCAGCAAATGAAATGAGTCCTCCTCCACATACAGTGGAAGAAGAGGAGGATGATGACTGGGGAGAAGATACAACTGAGGAAGCTCAAAGGCGTCGAATGGATGAAATCAGTGACCATGCAAAAGTTCTGACACTCAGTGATGATTTGGAAAGAACAATTGAGGAGTGGGTCAATATCCTGTTTGATTTTGTTAAGAAAAGAAAGAAGAGGGTATTATTGATTCATCTGACAAAGAAATTGTTGCTGAAGCAGAAAGACTGGATGTAAAAGCCATGGGCCCTCTTGTTCTGACTGAAGTTCTTTTAATGAGAAGATTAGAGAACAGATTAAGAAATACAGGCGCCATTTCCTACGATTTTGTCACAACAACAAAAAAGCTCAACGGTACCTTCTTCATGGTTTGGAGTGTGTGGTAGCAATGCATCAAGCTCAGCTTATCTCCAAGATTCCACATATCTTGAAGGAGATGTACAACGCAGACCTTTTAGAAGAAGAGGTCATCATCAGCTGGTCGGAAAAGGCCTCTAAGAAATATGTCTCCAAAGAACTTGCCAAAGAGATTCGTGTCAAAGCAGAACCGTTTATAAAATGGTTGAAGGAAGCAGAGGAAGAATCGTCTGGTGGTGAAGAAGATGATGAAGATGAGAACATTGAGGTGGTATATTCGAAGACTGCCAGTGTACCGAAAGTGGAAACCGTGAAGTCGGACAACAAGGATGACGACATCGATATTGATGCCATTTAAAGGGATGGATGCAACCTAGCTTAACAGTATAATGCTGCAAATTTTCTCCATTATCAGCCAGAAGTGCAACATGTATGTGCAAAAGCTAAAATGGCTTAACATCATGCTACACTTTACACTAAAAATCTATTACTGTGAGTGGTCTGTAATTAAGCCCAATGAGACATCTAGGGAGTCCATACACATCAGTGAGCAGATGTAGTTTGCTATTTATAGCATGTTTCTTTTTGAAAAACTAGTGGTGGACACATTTGGATCACATTTATACAGTTATAAAAATAAAGATTTGATTTTGGTCATTCAAAAAAAAAATTGTTCCATCTAGTACTGGGTTTCTTCTGCTTGAGGCACACAGTTTTTGCTGAGAAAATGTGGGTGGCAAATTCTCTGCTTTTGTTTGCACTTCACCATCATGCCCCCCCCCCCTTTTTTTTTTGAGACAGAGTCTTGCTCTTTTGCCCAGGCTGGAATGCAGTGGCACAATCTAGGCTTACTGCAACCTCTGCCTCCCGGGTTCAAGTGATTCTGCCTCAGCCTCCCACACAGCTGGGATTACAGGCAAGTGCCACCACGCCCGGCTAATATTTGTATTTTTATTAGAGATGGGGTTTCACCATGTTGTCTAGGCTGGTCTGGAACTCCTGACCTCAGGTGATCTGGCCACCTTGGCCTCCCAAAGTGCTGAGCCAGTTTTTGGTTCCCGCATTCTCTCTTTCATGTTGCATAATTTGCCACTAAACCAGTCCATCTACTTTTAAACTTACAAGCTCATATTTTACCTTTTTTTGAGACAGGATCTCACTATGTCGCCCAGGCTGGAGCACAGTGGCTTGATATTGGCTCACTGCAACCTCCGCCTCCTGGCCTCAGGTGATCCTCCCATCTCAGCCTCCTGAGTAGATGGGACTACAGGCACTTGCCACCACACCCGGCTAGTTTTTGTATTTTTTGTTGCCCTGGCTGTCCTTGAACCCCTGGGCTCAAGCAATCCCTCTGCTTGATCCCTCCCAAAGTGCTGGGATTACAGGCATGAGCCATTGCAGCCAGCCTAGATGCTTGTATTTGTAATTTTCAGATACTCTATTGGGTTTACCAGATAGAATAAATTGGCAACATCACTTTATACAGTTTCCTGTTCTTTGCAGCTGTCCCACCATGACTTCTTATTTCGCTAAATTTGGTAAGTACAGTTATTTTATGATGTCTGGCTAACAATTCCAGTGCCGGAAGACTGCATGATCTGTCGCTATTGCTCATTGTTTTTCTTGCAATGTTGTTTCCTGGTGCGCCCAGTTACCTCTGATGATGTGCTTGCCCTCATGCTTTAAAAAGTACCTGTATGAGGAAGGAGTCTCCCCTGGGAGGGTTAGCATTGGGTTCTGCCAGACTGGGCGTTGGGGAACTGCCCATCCAGGATCCCTTAAGCCAAGTGAAAGGCTTAAGATTCCATGGTCAACCCCAGGGAATTTGAACCCTGGCTCAGTTGCAATTCTGGGTTTACTCTCAGTATGATGGGGCAGCAAGTTGGGGGCCTCAAGATTTGATTTGTGTCCACTTCGCTTTATAAGGCTGTCAAGGAAAAGTTCCTGGGTGGGCAAAGGCAACTTGGGGGTTAATTTATATAATGGGGGTCCTAGTTTTCTCTGAAAAGTTGGCCTTACAAATATATATGTGTGCATATATATATTTATATATACATTATATATTATATATTTTTTATATTTATATATACACATTATATATCAAATTATATATATAATATATATGTAATTTGAGACAGGGTCTTGCTGTGTGGCCCAGGCTGGAGTGCAATGGTGTGATCATGGCTCAAGCGATCCTCCCACCTCAGTCTCCTGCATAGCTAGGACTATAGGCGTGTGCCCACATGCCTGGCTAATTTTTGTATTATTGTAGAGACAGGGTTTCACCATGTTGTCCTGCTGGTCTCGAACTCTTGGGCTCAAGCAACATGCCCAAAGTGCTGGGATTACAGGAGTGAGACACTGCGTCCAGCCATAGTCTAACTGTCCTTACAGAAAACCAGAATTCAGTCTGCTTCTTGTTCCCTCAAAGCTTCCTCAAGTGTTCTAGCAGGGGAAAGCAGTGAAGCTCTAGGAGGCAAGAGGCCTTCTCAGGGACCCCAGCTTTGGCCTGTATGTCTGGGTGTGGTCCTGGGCTAGTCTGGTCAGGTCTCATAGCTGAGTTTCTCAGCTTCTCCTCCTGCAGCACAGGAAGGACAATCCCTTCCGGCTGCTTCTCACAGGGAGGGGGCAGTGGTGAGCCTACAAAATAAAGGCCCCAAGCCAGCCCCGCCCCATTTGTGCCTCTCCCTCTCCTTTTCTGCTCCTCAGAGCAGACAATGCAACAGTCTCCGCCACGCAGCTCAGCCTGAAGACCCCTTCTCCACTCCCATCCCTTTCTGGCTCAGCCACCCAGCAGTGGGCCAGGCTCGGATGGAAGGAGGGAGAGGAGCTGGAGAGAGTTTTAAGTACTCTCTGGGCTTCTCACATTGCTGGCTTCAGTGGTTGCTGGACGCAAATTGATGTGATGTCAGACACTGGCAGCAGAGGAGCTAAGGCATTTGGGTCTGTGCTGCTGTGGCACCTGGGACTCAGTGTGACGGGGTCAGGCTAGGTTTGAAATTCTCCTCTGGCTTAATTTGCAGGTCTGGGCTGGGAGGTGAAGCTCTGAGTACACTGTGAGTGTCAGAGGTCTGGCAGGGGGGCTTTTTCCAGTTCCTGCCCACTCCCACGTGGGGTGAAACCTTGAGAGATGAGACACCAATCCAGGGCCTCTGAAGACTCACGAGGTAGAGTGCACTTAAGAGTAAATTGTTGACCGGGTGCGGTGGCTCACGCCTGTAATCCCAGCACTTTGGGAAGCCTAGGTGGGTGGATCATGGGGTCAAGAGATCGAGACCATCCTGGCCAACATGGTGAAACCCTATCTCTACTAAAAATACAAAAAATTAGCCGGGCGAGGTGGCGGGCGCCTGTAGTCCCAGCTACTCGGGAGGCTGAGGCAGGAGAATGGCGTGAACCTGGGAGGCGGAGGTTGCAGTGAGCTGATACCCGGCCACTGCACTCCAGCCTGGGTGACAGAGCAAGACTCCGTCTCAAAACAAACAAACAAACAAACAAACAAACAAAAATTAGCTGTGTGTGGTAGCGGGCACCTGTAGTCCCAGCTACTCGGGAGGCTGAGGCAGGAGAATCGCTTGACCCCAGGTGGTGGAGGTTGCAGTGAGCTGAGATTGCGCCACTGTACTCCAGCCTGGTGACAGAGCAAGACTCCATCTAAAAAAAAAAAAAAAAAGACTAAATTGCAGCCAGGCACGGTGGCCCACGCCTGTAATCCCAGCACTTTCGGAGGCTGAAGCAGGTGGATCACGCGGTAAGGAGTTCGAGATCAGCCTGGCCAGCATGGGGAAACCCCGTCTCTACTAAAAGTAAACATTAGCTGGGCATGGTAGTGCGCACCTGTAATCTCAGCTACTCAAGAGACTGAGACAGGAGAATCGCTTGAACCTGGGAGGTAGAGGTTGCAGTGGGCCGAGATCGTGCCACTGCACTCCAGCCTCGGTGCCAGAGCCACACTCTGTCTCAAAAACAAACAAACAAACAAACAAAAAACCCGGTAAATTGCTGGACCGGGCGCAGTGGCTCATACCTGTAATCCCGGCAGCTTGGGCGGCCGAGGCGGGTGGATCACCTAAGGTCAGGAGTTCGAGACCAGCCTGCCCAACATGATGAAACCCCGTCTCTACTAAAAATACAAAAATTAGCCGGGCGTGGTGACATACACCTGTACCTCAGCTATTTGGGAGACTGAGGCAGGAGAATCACTTGAACCCAGGAGGTGGAGGTTGCAGTGAGCCAAGATTACACCAGTATACTCCAGACTGGGTGACAGAGCAAGACTCCATCTCAGAAAAAAAAGGACATTGTGGGCCAGGCGTGGTGGCTCACGCCTATAGACCCAGCTACTCAGGAAGCTGAGGTAGGTGGATGCCTGAGCCTGGGAGGCGGAGGCTACAGTGAGTTGTGATTGAGCCACTGCACTCCAACCTGGGCAACAGAGTGAGATCCACTCTCCAACAACAACAAAAAAAGCAAATTGCAGCTGAA
The DNA here is from genome assembly GCF_009764315.1 of Trachypithecus francoisi. Lineage (NCBI taxonomy): Eukaryota > Metazoa > Chordata > Mammalia > Primates > Cercopithecidae > Trachypithecus > Trachypithecus francoisi. The sequence continues at coordinate 27,138,875 of NW_022681471.1, forward strand.
TTCTTTGGCATTGCAGACAGAGAAGGGGTGAAAACAGGGCTCCAGCCTTGAACTGGTCAGCAGGGGTCGGGCAGGCTGAGTGAGTCACCCTGTGGAATGGGTCAGGGTGGATCTGGGCTCACAGGCAAGGGCCTCAGTGCTCCTGTGAGCTCCAGGGGGCTGGGGACGACTGCCTTCTTGTTCAGGCTACAGCTCCTGCTGTGTTTTCTGGGGCTTATGTCCCTGTCTCAGTGTAGGCACCCGCCACTGAGGCAACAGTGGAAAGCCCTGGCCTGATCTGTCACTCTCTCCCATTGTGGCCCCAGCAGTGCCCTCACCTGGGACCTCCTTCCTCCACCCAAGTAGGTGCTCAGAGCTGAAGGGACAGTTGCCTGTTGAGTTCGGGTGCCAGTGGATGGTCCTCCACCTCCCGGGTTCAAATGATTCTCCTGCCTCAGCCTCCCAAGTAGCTGGGACCACAGGTGCCCGCCACCACATCTGGCAAATTTTTGTATCTTTTTTTGTAGGGACATATTTTTGTCATGTTGGCCAGACTGGTCTTGAACTCCTGGCCTCAAGTGATCTGCCCACCTTGGCTTCGAAAAGTGCTGGGATTACAGGCGTGAGCTGCTGCACCCAGCCTTACTTGGGTGTCGTGCCCTGTCTTGGAATCTAACCTGCTTAGCCTTGCCACACCCCATCAGTCCTCAGCCCAACCTGGCTCTCAGCCTTGCCACAACCCCTTCTGGAGGCCACAGGAACCAGGACAGAGGACGAAAACCGCTGCCCCTGTGGCCGAAGCTTCGTATACTTCCTCCCTCTGAAAATTCAGAGGTGCCAGTCCCCATGCAGGGGACAGGAAGAGCAGGAATTGAACACCGGGATGCAGCTTGTGTGTCCCTGTTGCCACAGGTCTCACTAGAGGCCTCCTTCGTCCTAGGACATTGGGCCCTGCTACCTGCAGGGCCAGGGTGTGTTCTCACCCGTGCTGCAGGTAGAACACTCCTCCCTGTCCACTGGTTTGCTCTCCGCAAAGGACAAAGCCCAGCACCACCTGGTCATTTTGTTCCCTGCTGGCCTCACCTCCTAGGACCAAGGCCACGAGTACAGGTCTTGCACCACACTGCCTGGTCTTGCCATCTCCCTGGCAGGACACATGCTATACTGAGACACCCAGGGGCTGCTGCCCGTGTGGGGAGCAGTGTAGGGGCTGAACAGCGGCCCCCGAATGCATGTCTCCTGGGAGTTCCCAATGTGACCTTATTTGGAAATAGGTGGTCTGCAGATGTCATTACTTGAGTTAGAAGCAGGTCATACTGGAGTGGTGTCCTTATGAGGACACAGAAGAGGAGAAGCCATATCAGGGTGAGACCATGAGAAGACAGTATGAGTGGAGTGAGGTGACCACCAGCCCAAGATGCCTGCTTCCCCAGGAGCTGGAGGGGGCAGGAAGGACCCTCCCCTTGGGCCTCTGACGAGAGTGCTGGATCATGGACTCTGGCCTCCAGAACTGGGAGAATCAGCCTATGTTGAGAGCTGCCCAGTGTGTGGCACTTGGTTACGTGCCTTGGCAGCCCCCAAACTCTGGCCCTTCTGCCTGGAAGGGGCGGCCGGGCCGTGGCTGCATATCACTGTGGACCATCCCATCCCCCTTGGCCTCTGATATCACTTACAAAACCCACCCTCTCTCCTTCCTAAATACTTCTGGGATCTGTGGACTGGGACTGGCAGTGTTGCCGAAAGCCATCTCGGGTGGGGCAGGGACATGGACAGTAAGAGTGGAAGGTGACCCCACGTCCTTGCACCTCAAGCCGGTCTCACAATGACAATATGTGTGGAGTGGAGGGGAACTCAAGGTGTCTCCGACACCAGGCATGGTCACAGCTGGACATGGGGTCAGAACGAGGGGTGAGGAGCCCAAGGTGGGGAGGCCACAGAGGAAGTACCCGGGTGACTCAGGAAGTGGGACGAGGAAATGGGTCCTCAGGGAAGCAAATGACAAGGGGACAGGAGGGGCTGTTTGCGGATTTAATGGCAGGGGATTGAGGTTGGGAGGAGTCCCAGCTGCTGCTTCTGCTTTTCTTGTAACAGGGAGGCTGCCTATGGGTGGCACAGGGTGGCCACGGAGTGCAGAGTTGGCGGGACAGGGGATATCCAGGGGGCTCGAGATGTTGCTGGTGACGAGGAATGTCAAGTGGCACTGAGGCTGGCGGGCAAGGCCACAGGCAGGTTCTCTCACGTGGGCGCCCGCCCCTTTCCTCCCCTTCATCCCTCCCTCCTGCCCTAGGTCCCACTCAGGAGCGAGCCCCAGTGACCGAGAAGCTCTGGGACAGACGAATAGGCACCCTCCTCCTTCCTTCTGTTGGGCTGGAGTGAGTGGAGGAGGTGGCTCAGCTCCTGGGCTCAGGCAGGGTCTGGAGGGGCCAGGATGGTCTCGAGTGCTTGGCAGCTGAGGAATGTAGCTGGGCTCGGGTAGTGGCAGCAGCGAGGGGCGGGCCAGGGTGGCCGGAGCCCAGGGCCAGAATGTGCAGCTGAGGCCAATGGTCCCAGAGTCCTCCCGACTCAGGGTTGGGCGGCGGGAAGAAGGGGTGGCCATGGCGAGGGTGGAGGCTCAGAGCTTGTGGGGGTTCACCCACTTGTAGGTGCCCTCATACTGGAAACCCACTCTCTTCATCAGCTCATCTGCCTCCATGGGGCCTCGGCTAGAGAGTGACGGGTGGAGGAGAGGCATGAGGCAGCTCCGCCCTCACCCCGCCCCTGCCCGCTGGGCTCTGCCCCCAGACCCCACCCTTTCCTCACCTGCCATAAAGGTAGGGGATGGGCTTGGGCTTCTCCAGCTCGATCTGGTGTAGCAGTGGGGTGAAAATACGCCAGGCCTCCCGGAGCTCGTCGCTGAGGGTACATGGTGTGGGGCTTGGGAGGCTGGCACACAGGGAAGGAGGGAGGGCAAAGGCCACCCCATTTCCCACAGGCACGCAGGGGCCGGCATCTGGGCCTCACCTGCGCACAAAGTGCATCTGGCTCCCGCAGAAGACATCCAGGATGAGGCGCTCGTAGGCGTCAGGGAGCTTCACGTTCTGTGAGGGAGAGGGTGTCACTCATGTTACTGCCTGCCACCATGCTGAGTCCCCCGGGGCCAGACCCCCCACCCTCCACGCTGCTCCTTCTCTGTGGGGCACCTTGTATCTGTTGCCGTAGGTCAGGTCCAGCTCCGACTCCTCGGGGTTGAAAAACATGCCCGGCTTCTTGGTCATCATCTTGGTGTACACGGCCTCGTTGGGCTGCACACGGATCACCAGCTCGTTGCGTTTGCACTGCTGGTGGAAGATGTCGCCGGCCACATCATGGAACTGCAGCCTCACCTCAGCCTTGCGCTCGTTCAGGGCCTTGCCGCAGCGCAGGATGAAGGGCACTCCTGCGTGGCGGAAAGAGCAGCCTCAGTACCAGCTCTCGGGGTGTGGACCAGGGCGTGAGTGTCTCAGTGGGAGCTCCAGTGCCCACACAGGTGAACGTGAAAGCAACTGTAGCAGGGTCCCGTGTCCCGCATGGCTGGCTCCCCTGCCAGCAGCAAGCGGGTGTGACCCCAGCGAGGGGGGTCTCCCGAGGGCATGCCCAGTTCCGCCTTGCTGGGCCTTGAAGGCGTCACCTACCATCCCACCTTCATTCTCCACATAGAGGACGACGGCTGCAAAAGTGGCAGTGGTGGACCCGTGGGGCACCGTGGGGTCGTCCAGGTACCCTTTGGTGGCCTCGCCCTCTCCATCGGGGTTCCCCACGTACTGACCCAGGACCACATTGTTGGCCTGCACCTCTGAGATACATTTCAACACCTTGACCTGGGAGAAAGCCAGGGGAGAGAATGGGCCCCCTGGGTGTTGAGCTGGGCTGCAGGGATGACTCTGGCCACAGATGCGCAGCCCTCAGGGCAGGAGAAGGCCCCTGCTTGGCTCTGCTCACCTTGCCAGAGGCCCAGCTCAGGGCCCCTCCCTGAGGGCCCTTCAGGACCACCCTGGTCCATCTCAAGTCTATTCTGATGGATAAGCTGAGGCCCAAAGAGGCAATGGTCTTCCCTGGTCACATAGTGACTGTCAGACCTGGGACATGACAACTTGGGCTTCGTGACTGCCAGTCCAGGTCACCTCTGGGAGGCCAAGCTGTGCTCAGAGCTGGTGACTTCTCTGGGGTTGAGGACACTTGCTCTACATGCACACCCCTGCTCAGTGCCTCGTCACAGATGGGCCCGCGACGGGGCATTGTCCTGGGGACTGGGGTACATCCCCCACCTTCTCATCACGGACGTCATCCGAGTTGGTGGAGGCAGGCTTCTCCATGGCCACCAGACACAGCATCTGCAGGAGGTGGTTCTGCATCACGTCCCTGGGGACAGAAGAGGCCGGGGCTCGCCTTAGCTCCCGGCCCTGTTCACCTGGTTCAAGGGCGTGGGGGCCCCAAACAAGGCTGCCTAGTGACAAGCTGCAAGACTCACTTCCTGGTCCCCCTTGTCTTCCAGGTCCCCTTAAATCAAGGAAGGACATGGTGATGCTGTCACTGAATCATGAAACCCTGGGGTGCTTGGCTGAGTAGGGGTCCAGTCCTTTCCAGCCCCGTCTGACAGCTCAGATACTCAGGTTTTGAACTGCATGGTGAGGAGGCCCCCAAGACAGGGAAGGGCAGCCCTGCAGGGTTACTGGCTCTGCCACCTGTGCCAGCCTCCCAGGAGAGGGAAGAGCTCTCACCGGATGATTCCAAATTCATCGAAATAGCCCCCGCGACCCTCAGTGCCAAAGGGCTCCTTGAAGGTGAGGATCACGCAGGCGATGTTGTCCCGGTTCCAGATGGGGCCGAAGATCCTGTTGGCAAATCTGCGGGGAGGGGCAAGGTGGAGGAACCGCCCTTGGTCCTCTGTGGTGCAAGGGCCACATGGGAGGGGTCACCCTTGTCCAAGTTCTGGAGGAATACGTCCTCGGGGAGGCAGTGGGCCAGGTGAGGCCCCTGAGCACCACCCCCACCCTGGTCCCCCAGCCAGGGCTTGGCCCTACCTCAGCACCATGAGGTTTTGCACCATCTCCTTGCCCAGGTAGTGGTCGATGCGGTAGATCTGGTCCTCGCGGAACAGGGAGGAGATGTGGTTGGACAGCCTATCGGAGCTCTGAGGTCCCTCCCAAAGGGCTTCTCCACAATGATGCGGTTCCAGCCTCTGCTAGGAGCCCGGAGCTGTGTTACCCCCTTGAACCCCTCTTCAGGGAGTGAGGGTCAGAGCTGCATCATTCAGATGCCCTCCCAGGGGAGTAGGGGTCAGAAACTCCTCACCTCCATGGCCACCTCCCCTGCCTTGTGTTCCCAGGTGACCCTCTGGCTCAACACCTTCCGGGAAGCCTTCCTACCCTGGGTGCCAGGGTGGTGTTGCTGGCATGCTGCCGGGGACCCGTTCCCCTCCTGCCTCATGCTGGGTCCCCAGTGGGTCAGAGTAGCCTGAAGGCCCATAAGGGAGCAGAAGAAGGAGGCGTCCAGCATGGCTTCCTCATTGGTTTGAAAATGAGAAGAGGACCCTTGCTTTACTACCCCTGCATTCAAAGCCAGCCAGAAAACAAGCGCCTCTGCCTGGGTTGGGAAACCACGGGTTGGGAACCACC
>NW_022681471.1:27144586-27344586 GCF_009764315.1 Trachypithecus francoisi
CATGAATAATATTTACAGGCCTATTTACTCTTTTCCATTGTACTGTTTGTTTATCCCTATGCCAAACCTGCATGTCAATTTGGATAAAAGAGGCATCTGCACCATATCTCAATGGAAGTGATGATAGCAGGCATTTTTGTTTATTTTTCCATCTTAAAGGGAAAGCTGGCCAGGTGTGGTGGCTCACACCTGTAATCCTAGCACTTTGGGAGGCCAAGGCAGGTGGATTGTTTGAGCCCAGGAGTTCGAGACCAACCTGGGTAACATAGCAAGACCCATGTCCTTGAAAAAAAAGGGGGTAAAGCTTTTAATCTTTCCCTGAGAAGTATGGCTGGATGTCGGGTTTTCTCACAATAAAGAACCTCCCTTCTATTCCAAGTTTACTAAGAATTTTAATCTTGAATGGTTTTGAATGTTATCATAGGCTTTTTCTGCATCTATTGAGGGGATCATATGATCTTCTTCCATTTTTATGTTAATGTGGTGAATTTATTGGCCTTCAGGTAGTAAACCTTCTTATATTGCTGAACTAGATCTTGTTTGGGTGTGATTTATTATACTTTTTACACATAGCTAAATTTGACTTGCTAATATTTTGTTTGGCGTTTTTACATCTCTGTTGCAGAGAGAAATTGTAAGATTCTTGTCAGATTTGTGTATCTTGACCCAATTTGTTTACAGCAGGACATGCTCTGATGCTGCAGTTCCTTTTGCCTTCTTTTTAGATGTTCATGAGAGCGCAGTTTGACTATGATCCCAAAAAGGACAATCTGATCCCTTGCAAGGAGGCGGGACTGAAGTTTGCTACTGGGGACATTATCCAGATTATCAACAAGGATGACAGCAATTGGTGGCAGGGACGGGTGGAAGGCTCCTCCAAGGAGTCAGCAGGATTGATCCCTTCCCCTGAACTGCAGGAATGGTGAGCCATTTTTGTGCAGGCGGAAGGGCCATGTGCCTGCCACAAATAATTTAGCTTCAGAAAATCTGTCATTTTGTTTGTAGTTTCTGTTTCTCGACCGAGGAGACCTCCTAGATTTCCTGGCATAATGGGTGGGGGAGGGTTAAGCATGAGTTGATAAGCTGGGCTGAGAGGCAACTACGGGCAAGGGAACCCAAATAGCTCTTCATTCCTATGTGGGCCTCTTGCTTCCTTAAACGTTTTCCCCATAGTTACAAAGCACGTGACAATGCTGGGATGGAGCCCTCCCTGGTCTCCTATCTCCCAAGCTAGTGCGCTTCTACCAGCCATACTGTTTCTGGGATTTCCTTGGAGTCCTGCAGAAAACAGTCACATTTAAGTATGTGTCCTTTAGGCACATTTCTGGTACATAGAAGAAATAATTCCTGTCCCCGAGTCAGATTGCTCACAGAAAAATTCACAAAACAGTTCCAACTGATAACATATCCAACACTGAGCCTCCCTCTGCCTGTGCAAAATTACCCCAGTGTAAAGATTACAACCCTTGTGGGGTTGACATTGAATAGAAATATTAGAGTCTATTACATGTAGTAATACAAGTTATTGTTTTGTGAAGCAGTTGTTTTAGATATATATATATGGGGGGGTGTATGTGTTTTGTTTATAGATGTATGTGTAATACTGGCTTGCAATGTACAGTGTATCTCTTAGAGTGAGGTAGGGTCATAAAGGTCTAGACCAAAGAAAGCACGTTGTTTGTGCGTTGTGTCCAGAATGTGCTGACAGGTACTGGATGACACAGACTTAAGGGGCCAGGTCCCTGACTGAGGGCAGGGCACAGTGCGAGATGCACCAAACAGCGTATGGGGCGCTTTGCACACATTATGTCCCACTGTAACGGACACTCAGAGAGTGAAGGGGATTAGGAAATGAGTGACGGGGGGGGGGGGGTATGAGGGGAGGGGGAGGAAAGCTGACTCCTTGATTGTCTTTTCCTACCAGGCGAGTGGCAAGTATGGCTCAGTCAGCTCCTAGCGAAGCCCCGAGCTGCAGTCCCTTTGGGAAGAAGAAGAAGTACAAAGACAAGTATCTGGCCAAGCACAGCTCGAGTAAGCTTTCTGAGCCTTCTTGCCCCAGGCTCCTGGCAGCATTCGTGTGTTTCCCAGTCTCTGTAACCAGCAGAAAAGGGGAGGTGGTGCAGTGTGCAGCGGAAGGCGCATTCTACATAAAGCATATCATTTCTTCTGGTTTCTTTTTATTGAATCCATCTTCACAAGCTTGCCGCAGTCAGACCAGTGGATGTAAAGGAGGACTAGTGGTCTGCCCACACCTACTCATCACCCCACCCCTCACACAGAGGTAGATGTGGCCAGAACATCTGTGGTGGGAGAGGAGAAGTGGGGCAAGAACACAGGCCAGAGGGAGAGGCCAGGACCAGGTCATAGGAGCTTCGTGAACCCTCCCTAGCGTTTTCAATTTTGTACTACAGACTGTAGAGCTAGTGAAGGGTTTTGAGCAGAGAATTCACACGGTCAGCTTTCCATCTGCATTTCTCTTTCTGAGATGTCACATGCACACCACCAGCCAGGGAATGATTGTGGCAGTCTTGGGTTGTGAGCAGGTGAGGGGGTGGAGAGTCAGGATGACACCAGGTCTCCATCTTGAGCAGCTGGGTCAATAGCAGCACTATCTTCTAAGATAAGGGACATTCAGGCAGAACAGAGATAGCATTGGCATTCTTCAGCTCTAAGTGCCAAGGGAACATCTGATACTGAAACTATAGAGAAGAGATGAGGACAGGAGACAAGAAAAGTTGGCTCAGAGAGATAGAGCAAGGAGGAAGAGAGGGTCCAAAAGTTAGATCAACTCCTTTGCTCAAAATTCCCTCACCACACTAAAAATACAGTCCAAAGTCCTTCCTTCACACCAACCTCCCTGGCCTCATCTCTAGTCACTTCCTCCCTGCTTGTTGAGACATCGTGAGGTTCTTTCCCACTTCAGAGTGTGGAACACCGTTCTTCCCAGCTCTGGAAATGAACACTGCTTGGTTTTCTTTGTCTCTAGTTTTTGATCAGTTGGATGTTGTTTCCTACGAGGAAGTCGTTCGGCTCCCTGCATTCAAGAGGAAGACCCTGGTGCTGATCGGTATCTTCTCATTGCCCCATTTGCACATTTCTGTCTTTATTTTCCTGCCTGCATCATGTGCCCACCCCAAAAAAAGGCAGTGAGGAAGAAAATAAGTGAGGTCTCTTGGGTTCTCCACATAGAGCAGGTGTAAGGAATTTTCTGAATCTTCACATGCACCCCATGTGGGTCCACCTCACAAGTGAAACTAAACCTTTTACGTTTCTCTACTATGTAGCAATGAATTCTTTTTGGTTAGGTTTCATGCTGGCAGGTCCGAAACAAGGTTTTGCTCTTTGTTCATCTGTCCGCTGGCAGTGATGTGCTTTTTAAAGCAAATATGTTGGAGTGCTTCGCTAGCATTTTGTGAGTATTCTGAGCTGTCAGTCATCCATATAAGCCTTGCTTCAAACCCAGGTATGGAGGCTTTGCCTCTGGCAGGCTGCTCACCTTCCTGTCTTTAGAGTTGAAACTTTAGTTGGTTAGGGGATCTACATTAAGGTTTTGGTAAAATTTCTAGTAAAAACACTGGCTTAAATTCAGTTCCATTAATTTTGAAGAAATTTTAGAAAATAACCAGAAAGCCTCATGTGTTCGCTGACTCCTCTGCAGAAGTGACAGTTACATTCTGAGTCCCAACCCTTAGTCCTCAGAAAGAGCCTTCTCCCCGAAATGGGAAAAAGGACCTGAAGCCCCTTGGTGGCCCCAAATCTTCTGACAGCTTAAAGGCCCTGACCCCAGCCCACATGGAACCCGAACTCATGTTCACCTGTTGGCAGCTTTGAGTGCCGAGAGAGGAAAATCTGTATCTTATCCCCGATCCCTGCTCCCCTCCCCGCTTTCCAAAAGGTGTTCTCTCTCTACACAGGAGCCAGTGGGGTGGGTCGCAGCCACATTAAGAATGCCCTGCTCAGCCAGAATCCGGAGAAGTTTGTGTACCCTGCCCCATGTAAGTAGCTCATAGGCACTGTGGAGGGGAGGTGACAGGCTGAAGGACAGGGCATCAGTAGCACTTTTTACCACTCTCCATCTGAAATACCACAGTGTTATTTTATTTTTTTAATTATTTTATTTTAAATGTTTGATTATTTAAACAGAATATGGAAAGATAAAAATTTGTGCCCACAATTCCTCCACCTAACAGAATAACTGTTTTCTTATTGTTATTCGTGCTGTTTGTCTACATAACAGAAGCTATAGTAAACATTTTATACTCCCTTAAAAATTACTAAGTATTAAAGTTTATACATATAACTTTGTCATTTTACTTTTTAAACATTTTCTCCTGTTCCCCGGCAATTTGCCTAATTCTCTTTGAGGATGGTTTTATAGTCCACTGAGTGGATGTCCTTGGTGGATTTCCTTAGCTATCCCACTCTTGATATTCAGGCTGCCTCTCATTTTCATGGGATGTCTTCTAAATCAAAGCAGTGCCTAGGAAAGGCCCAAACTATCTCAACAGCAGTCCTAGATATGGAGAAGAGTAGCGCCAGTGATCAGGTGAATTCCCAGAAGTGATGCTGCGTGGTATAGTTGTGTTTGTTCCCAGAAAGAAATACAGTCATTCCTTGCTTAATATTGTCAATAGGCTCTTCGAAGACTGTGACTTTAAGTGAAATGACATATAACAAGAAACAGTTTTTTTTACTCATCAACAATACAATGAAATGAAGTTGAACTAAACTGTGTTATTCAAGGACCAACTGCATGTGATTTCACTTAAAGTCACATTTTCTAAGAACCTACTGATAATAATATTAAATGAGGAATTACTGTACTGCTAAGCAAAATAGAAAACCAGATTCTAAACCTCGTATTAGTTTTTTTTTTATTCTTTCTTCATTTTGCTTTTTTACACATGGATCATTGAGAGTTGTCTCCTTGCCGGAGGGACGTAGACTTATTCCAGGTTCGCATTAGGAGCAGAAAGCAAATGGCCCCAGGAGTGAGTGGGGAAGCAGAAATAACCAGTACAGGCTCCTCCTTCAAGAGAATCACATGTGGTTGTAGATTGAGGAGAAGGGGCCAGGTGAGAGACAAGTGTGATCTGGAAGGCAAAGTAGACAGTCAGTGGAAGATGGAAAGAGGGGAGGTTGGGAGGATTGTGTTTCAAACTACAGTATCTGGAGCATATTTTACTGATTAGACAATTTATATGAGTAATAGAAAATAGTCCAACTTTTAACAACATGAGCTGAGAGTAAACCAAAGTACTCTTCTTTCCAAGTCATGAAAAGGAAACCTTAAATATATTTCCAAGAAATCCTGAGCATAGTCTATAGATCTGTTTTAAAAATATTTTCCGCTGTTTTCATTTCTGAGTTTCAATATTCCTAGATTTGGAAGTTTGAGAGATGTAACTTCATCTAGGGAAAATGATAATAGGAATTTTCTATGTTAGGCTTTGCCCCTTAAAAATTGAATGTGTCCTGGGCAGATGGAGGGATTTCCTGGTGTACATCACTTTCGAGCATCAGCTCTTCAGGAGGCCATGGGAGGAACCCCTGTATTAAAGTCAATGCACCAAAGGCAGCTAGGGTTTCAATACAGACAACCATGGTCCAAGCCCCATGAAAGGGTGAGGACCTGGAGTTTGTCAGGGATTTGGGCTCTTGTACACAGATACAACACGGCCGCCAAGGAAGAGCGAGGAAGATGGGAAGGAGTACCACTTTATCTCAACAGAGGAGATGACAAGGAACATCTCTGCCAATGAGTTCTTGGAGTTTGGCAGCTACCAAGGCAACATGTTTGGCACCAAATTTGAAACAGTGCACCAGATTCATAAGCAAGACAAGATTGCCATCCTTGACATTGAGCCCCAGGTGGGTAGGCACGGAAGGGCAGGGACGGATGGGCTCAGCCACACAAGGGATGGCAAAGATAGTGCTGAAAAAGATAGTGCTCCTTGGGAATCTTCTGGGGGCTCAGGATTGCTTCAGCACTTTTAATGGGGTCAGCCTGGAACAAGAACAGTAGTACTGGGAAAGATGGAAAGTAGTATTGGGGTAAAGCTCAAAGCTGCTTATTTAGAAGGAATCCATTATGACAGCTATGTAGGTTTTTTGTTTTGTTTTTTGTTTTCACTTTCCTTGTCTTCCTTCCTCCCCTTCTTTTTTTTTTTTTTTTTTTCTAGACCCTGAAAATCGTTCGGACAGCAGAACTTTCACCTTTCATTGTATTCATTGCACCTACTGACCAGGGCACTCAGGTGAGGAGAGGTTGTGCGGGTTGGGTAGGAATTCACTTTCTCCGGGCCTGCCCAGACTAGGACCTCAGTCCAGGTCGTTGGCCAGAGTGCTGGCTGGAGGTCACAGCTGCAGCTGGGCTTCTTCCTCCAGGACCAAGAAGCCAAAGGGCATGCACATTCATTCGAGCTCTTAAACCACTAGCTAGGCCGGTGCCCGTGACAGGTAATGGGGACAAAACAAACCAGGCCCAGTCATTGTCCCGGAGGCACACAGTTCCAGGGGTAGAGATGGACAGTTGGGCAGATCCTGATACTGGTGGGATGCAGGCTCTGGCAGGGGAAGCTGTGATGGACAGAGGTGGCACTGAACCCGCCCTGGGGTGCAGTATGGCTGTGAGCAAAGACAGAGGGGCCAGGAATATATTGAAAAGCCTCCCCTGCTCCTCTGCCCAGCCCTACCCATGCACTTTGCTACACTGTGCTTTTTCATTGAACAATGGACACCTTTCCCTATCAGGGTGTGAGGAACTATTTTTCTCTATAGCTGCATGGTCTTCTACTGCATGCATGTGTAATTACTTAACCATTCACCTGTTGATGGCCATTTGGGTTGCTTTCAAACACTGATTATAAAGAATACTGCAATCAGTAGCCCTGTGCATATAGCATATGTGTGCAAATATATCTGTAGGAAAAACTCCAAGTAGGATCACTGGGTCCAAGAGCACACGCACTTAGAATCTGGACAGGGACTGCCAAATTACACTCCTTTAGGATTTCTAGTCCCTCCAACCACCTGTGAGAGTGCTTGTTTCTCTTTGCCTGTAGCATGTTGTCTTTTCTTTTTTTGCCAGCAATTTGTATTGCCTTTTCTGAGAATGATCTGGTCATGTCCTTAGCTCATTTTTCTGCTGAGTTTATAGGAAGTCTGTATTAGGGTAATTAGCCCTTTGTAATATCAGCTGCAATTTTTTTTCCCAATTTGGCACGTCTTTTTGCTATGGAGACACTTTTACTTTTATGTAGTTACATGATTTGTCTTTCATGGCTGCTTGGTTTTAGGTCAAAGAAAGAGTCGTGAGATATATACACATACATTTAAAATTTTGTTTTTTGTAGAAGTGGGGTCTCACTGTGTTGTCCAGGCTGGTCTTGAACTCCTGTGCTCAAGCAATCATCTTGCCTCGGCCTTCCAAAGTGCTGGGATTACAGGTGTGCTCTGGGATTAGAAACCACCTTTATCTGACTGGGTGCAGTGGCTCGCGCCTGTAATCCCAGCACTTTGAGAGGCCGAGGTGGGCGGATCACCTGAGGTCCGAAGTTCGAGACCAGCCTGGCCAACATGGCAAAACCCTGCCTCTACTAAAAATACAAAAATTAGCCAGATGTGGTGGCGCATGCCTGTAGTCCCAGCTACTCGGGAGGCTGAGGCACGAGAATTGCTTGAACCCGGGAGGCGGAGGTTGCAGTGAGCCAAGATTGTGCCACTGTACTCCAGCCTAGGCCACAGCGCAAGACTCTGTCTCAAAACAAAACAAAATCACCTTTATCTTTGTTTTAGTATTGCAGCTCTGCTGGTTGTTGAAATGGCTCTTCCATGTTCCAAGGGCATTAATGGGAGATGCTGGTGAAGTCCGTGCTGTCTCTGCGTAGCTATTGGTTCTCCAGAGGGCTCTGATTAGTCAGGGTTAGCTTGAGATCCTCTGAGAATTGCCATGGTCTTTTGAGATTGCCTCTTCATGCCCTATATTAACATTCTTTCACAATGTCTTCCAAGTTTGACTCTTCAAGTATGATGCACAGCTGAGCAACGCTAACAATTGCTCTTTAAAATCTGTCACTGGCCTCTCTGGGCTGGGGGTGGTGCAGCTTGCTTCATCTGTGGCTTTCTTCTTTGCAGACAGAAGCCCTGCAGCAGCTGCAGAAGGACTCTGAGGCCATCCGCAGCCAGTACGCTCACTACTTTGACCTCTCACTGGTCAATAATAGCGTTGATGAAACCCTTAAGAAATTACAAGAAGCCTTCGACCAAGCGTGCAGTTCTCCACAGTGGGTGCCTGTCTCCTGGGTTTACTAAGCTTATAGAATGGGGGAACCCACTGTATGCCCCCCTCCAGCATTTGGAACTCCCTTGCTTTAAGACAAACAGGGCTGCTCCAACTAGTTTTGTGTCAGCTTCCAGCTCTCTGCAGCTATCCTAATTAAGCCAGTAGGGTTCAGTCTTCTTGCTCAGGCTCCTGAAGGGCTGGGATTTGATTTTCCTGATAGATGGGGCCCCAGTAATCTGGATTTCAAAAGGATTTCTAGAAATTGGGGGTAAGCAGTACTACCAAAACCTAACTGCTAATCAAGGATGATGCACAGCAAAAGCCAACGACCCCATCCCTCTAAAGCCTGCCCTCCTTTGCCTTCAACTGTATATGCTGGGTATCTCGTTTGTCTTTTTATTTTGGAGAAACCGTTTTTAACTGCAACTTTCTATAATGCCAAAATGACACATCTGTGCAATAGAATGATGTCTGCTCTAGGAAAACCTTCAAAAGCAATAAAAATGCTGTGTTAAAATGCCAATGGCCTTGTAACTCTGGGTTTCCACACAAAGAAATGTGGTCCATTTCACTTAAGCTCCTGGACAATGGCATTAACACAAGATGCCTCTCTTGTGTTCAGATGGGATGCAGATGATTAACACCAGTGCCCTGGAAGAATCCCCATTCTCTGTGCCCCCACTGCAGGTCTCTACTGGCTAGTGCCCATGTAGAAAAACACCCTAAGGTTGTGGTATCTGGAGGAGAGCCCATTGTGGGCACATATTTAGAGAAAAATCCTAGCCTGGGGTCCCGTGGTACAGTGGAGGCTGGTCGCTGAGCCAGGGCTGGGGTCCACTCTGCACGCCTGGCTCATAATGTGGCTACAGCTCAGGGCCTCTCCTCACTGCATCCAAGGACTCCCCCACGAAGCGCCACTTTTTTGAGACAGTCTCACTGCTTTGCCCAGACTGGAGTGCAGTGGCAGGATCTCGGCTCACTGCAACCTCCACCTCTCAGGTTCAAGGGACTCTCCTGCCTCAGCCTCCCAAGTAGCTGGGATTACAGGTGCATACCACCACACCTGGCTAATTTTTGTGTTTTTAGTAGAGATGGGTTTTGCCATGTTAGCCAGGCTGGTCTCAAACTCCTGACCTCAGGTGATCTGCCCGCCTCAGCCCCCCAAAGTTGCTGGGATTACAGGTGTAAGCCACCACACCCAGCCTCTTTCTTGGTTCTTAATACCAAATCGGAAGCAACCCTAGACCTTTCTTCCACTAATCTGTCACCAAGGCCTTCAGATTCCTGAATGTCCCTAGCTTTCAGCTTCCTTCTCCCGACTCACCCTGCCTCCCTCCTGCCAGGCCCACTATGTATAAATACATCAACCCTCTCCTCTGTTCTTCTACAGATCACTGGTTTTATGGTAATCACTGCCTCTGAGTACTCACATCAGATGACAGGGCCCAAGGTGAAGTGTGTAAGATACAGAACGAAAATGTAAAAACCAGAAAACATAAGAGCATCACACTTCAAATAGGACATAAAGGTCCCTAGATTTTTAATCAAAATATTTTATAATTTTTGCTCTGCTAGCATGAGATCACCAACAAGAAAACCCAACAGGAATACATAAAAAACTTAACAGATTGACTTTAATAAGTAAAAATTACAACATTCTTCTCCCAGCAATGAACAATCTCATTCTTTAAAAGTAATAAACGAGGCCTAAAACAAGACGGCACAGGAACAAGTAGTCAGATGGATTTAGGTGAACACTGTACAGAAGCTTTGAGGAAGTGCAAAGGACTGACCTCTAGGCCAGAACAAGATGGAAAACTACCAGGCCCGTCAGACACCAGCATGGACAAAACTCAGTTATACTGAATTCAGAGACAAAATTCAGTGACACTCTTCTATCACTTATTTAGGGTTCTACACCATTTCACTGAGCAGACTTAGTTTTTTGTTTTGTTTTGTTTTACAAACCTTATAAACAGAGGGGATAAAAAAAATGCAAACTAGGACTATGATGTTAAGACAACCACTAGCAGACAGCTGCTGACACTTACTGGGTCTGAAGGTGAGGCTTCCCAGCTCAAACCGAGAAGTCATTGGGATCAACTCTGCCTCTTTCATCACCCATATCCTTAAAACAGGACAAGATGGGATGACCACACCAGGTAACATCACCGAGGTCTCAAAGTAGCAGCTAAAATGTGCCAGAACTCTTCACCCTGTCTAGGACCTATGTTCCACTCTCTCAGCAACAAAAGGATCTACAACATGTTTTCTCAATAAGGCTTTAGTTTCTCCTCCAGCTGGACACAATGCTTCAAGTGGCCTTCACTACTCAGAAACCAATTCTACCTCTTTTGCTTTCTTCTTCTTCTTCTTCTTCTTGGTGGTATCACTGTCCTAGAAAGAAAGAGTATGAAAGCTTATAGATACCGTGGGATCCACTAACAAAGCTATCACTCTCCCAGAAGGAAATCTGGTAAAGATCCACAGTCAAGCAAGCCTTTTTTCAGGACCTATAAGGATATTTTGGGTTAAAGACTACATGTGACACAAAGTTCTGCGAACCTTTCAGTGACACCCTAGTGGTCTACTTTTGGAAGTAGAAACATTCAGATCACCATCCTACACACCCTCTCCACCCACCATCAATAGAGCTCTAAGTATAAGTGGTAGATGCCGGGTACCTCTATCTGTCCATTCCACAGGGAGGGCAAAAGCAGTCCAGGAACATGGGGAAGCACTAAAGGCACTCAGTCGCATGCCACCCCCAGGCCACAGCTCCTCCAAGAAGAGTAACAAAGCTGGTACCACCTGGGTAATTCTTTCCCCATGGAGGGACTAAGCCAGCCCAAGGAACCTGAACATATCTCCACACACCCCATCTCCAGGCTCGGCCCCGCTCTCCAGACCAGCTTTGGCCTTCTTGTCCTTCTTACTCTTCTTCTTTTCCTTCTTGATCAACTGAGGAGCTGCTGGAGGGGTCTCGTCACTTTCACTCTCACTCTCTCGCTTCCGCTGAGATGAAAGCAATTGGTTAGTGTTAGATCTTGGGCAATAATGGACAAGAAAGGTTCAGTGAGTCAAAAGGTAGTGAGGCACCGAGAAAGATCCCAACTGAATCCAACAGGACGTTTTGTGACTACAACCCGGACAGGGCTTTAGTTTACTGAGGATTTGAAGACAGTCTCATCCCCCAAATCCAAGAAGCCTTGAGGCAGGCACGAGAGGAGCAGAACAGCAGCAGCATGGGGCTTAGGGGTGGAAAGGCCCAGAGAAGCTGTTTCTTTCACGACTGCAAGGCAGTCACATCAAGGGCTGCCTCACGCGGGCCTCCAAGGGCCAAAAGTGAGGGTCCTCAAGCCTCCCCACAGCAACCTGACCCCCACGGGCCTGCACAGGCCCTGGAGCCAGGGAGGGTTCACCAACAGCTGCCTGGGCCGTCTGTTTCTGAGTGCAGACCTGTCATTCTGTGCGCTAATGCCAGCAGCAACATGGGTGGGGTGGTGCCGAGTTAAGATGCAATTCTGTTCTCTGCTGAATTTCGTATGGCCTCGAGTGTCCAACAGCCATGGCCTCTGATTTCAACAGCCATGGCCTCTGTCCTACCATTTGACCCACGGCGGGGGCCAGAATGACACACACACCAGCACCCATTCTGTCCCTGTGTTGCTGCCATAGCTGAGGTAGGAGTCGAGGCCGATCTGATTCCTGAGCCCACATTCCTCCTCCCAGCAGATACGACAGGGAATACAAATCAGAGGAGCCTGCAGAGCCCAAACAAGCACCCCAGGGTATAAGGCAGCATGACCTGTGTATGCACTGCACCTCTGACGCCAGGGTATATGGCTAGACTGCAGACAGTCACAAAGTAAGACGAATGCCAGTGCCTCTTAGGATTATCTCCCCCAGCACACTCCAAACATTACAGCATGCCACTCACCTTTGCAGTTTTTGCTGCTTCGGCAACTACCTGCGGGGCTTTTACCACTTCAGCAACCACCTCTTTTTTGGCAGTCTCACTGAAAGAGAAGAGGTAGCAATAGGTCAAATTCACTGAATGGCTTTCCAGGGCAGTACTGATGTTATGTTGTGTTATCTGGCAAGTCTAAAGCCACCATCAAAATACTAACGCTGGACAGAAGAACTCACCACTTACTATTGCAGACTGACTCCCTCTAGAGTCCCACGAGCCAGACTAGAAAGGGATAACTGTCTGCCGTGCAGGCCCACACCCCTAACTGGCCTGGGCAGCCAAGACCTCATGGGAGCCGAAGGGCTGGTTCCTGTGGTCCTGCAATTAGCAAGTTTGCCCCAAACCAAGCGACTCCCCCTCCCCTGGGCTCTACAACCTCCGTGCTCACCTGTCCCTCACCTGTCGTCTATGTACTCCTGCATCCAAATGGCAAGTGGGCTCTCTCTACCCTCCCATCCTCACCTGTTGTTGACGTACTCCTGCATCAAGGCCATCTCTACCCACCCCTGGCTCTGACCCATCCTGCCCTCACCTGTAGTCAACATACTCCTGCTTCCAGGTGGCAGGCGTGCTCTCTGTGGGCTTCCCGTACTTGTCCAGAAGGCCCTGCTTGATCATCAGCTTCTTCTGACTTGCCTGGTGGAACATCAAGGTGTCAACATTAGAATGGTGTCAATGCGGAAGCGGGCATGGTGACTGCAAGGAATAGAACAAGGTTCCTCCCTGGTGTATTCTCAGCAGGGCCTCAAACTCCTCTCCAGAGCATTCAGAATTCGCCCACTAACTCCAACACGCACAGGATTTGTTGAAGGTCACAAAGCTTATTAGTGAGAGCCTCTGCAGACATATGTCCCCACCACAGCCACTCTACTCTTTTGCCTTTGCACATGCTGCTTGCTCCCTCCCACTGCCCTGAACTGTCCCCTCCCCTCTTCACTTCATCAACACCTAATCCACTCTTCACACTGGTGTGGCTTAACAGATGATCTCTTGCCCAGACTCCTTGAGCACTGTGGACACTCCAGGTGACAGCCACCTCTCTGCACTTCTTGGTAGCCACTAACATGAATGAAATTTGCCATTCCACTGTGTGATTACGTAAGTAATGCCCAACTGTTTCCCCTCATTAGACTGAAATCTCTAAGGCCCAAGACAGGGCCTGTTTCCACTCATCGACAATCCAGAGCCCAGCACAATACAAGACTGTGGTGGTGAAATACACCAAGAGCTGCCCAAGTATTCACCAATGCCAAACAAAAGAACCTGGCAGAGCACGCAACCCAGTACCACTTACCTTTGGACCTAAACCCCACTTCCGAGGGTAAGTGTCTCTCTCCATGATCACTCTCTTGATCTTTGCTACTATACCATGATCGCAGGTAGAGATGACCGCTGTGGTCATTAACGCAATAGCTACAGGCATTGAATAAAGAAAAGAATTATTTGAAGGGGGAAAGAACAGATAATTGATGAGCCCCAACTCTACTGTTGTATGCCACTTTTAAAACTCTGAGCTCTACTACTTTAATTGGGGTTTCCTTTGCTCAGGATATGCATATGGAAGAAATCCCCCATTATGAGAAGGAGGCCTCTGAAATGATGTTAAACTTCTCAAATTAAAAACCACCTAACCAAGGCACCTAGTGATACACATAACAGGCTTGCAGCTCAAGACATCTGTAGGAATGGCATGTACACTCCCTTTGCGGCCACAGAACCTTTGAAGTTTTAAGGATTCCTTTTCTGCTGCTGTCCATAGGCCATGGGCTGGCCTGCCTGCTCACAGAGCTAAGGAATCCTGATGACATGCTTACTTCTGGCACAAATTGGACCCATTAAATGAAGAGCTCTAAGGTTCATTCGCTAAGAGGGTGCAGAGCATTTAAAGTCTTAAGAGACAATCCAACAGTAGCTAAGCTTTCACGAGTTAAAAAACACTGGTACTTTACATGGAACCACAAAAGACTCGAAATAGCCAAAGCGATCCTAAGCAAAAAGAACAAACCTAGAGGAATCACATTACCTCACTTCACATTATACTATAGAGCTACAGTAACCACAATAGTATGGTACTGGCATAAAAACGGGCACATAAACCAATGGAACAGAATAGGGAACCCAGAAACAAATCCACACAGCCACATTGAACTCATTTTTGACAAAGGTACCAAGAACATACACTGGGTAAAAACCAGTCTCTTCAATAAATGGTGCTGGGAAAACTAGATATCCATATGCATAAGAACGGGAGAAAATATCCGCCAACTACCCATCTGACAAGGGATTTATAACCAGAATATATAACGAACTCAGCGCTATAGGAAACAAATCTAATAATCCAATCAAAAAACAGGCAAAATATTTGAATAGACACTTCTCAGAAGAAGATAAATAAATGGCAAACAGGCATATGAAAAGGTGCTCAACGTTGATCACCAGAGAAATGCAAATCAAAACTATAATGAAGTATCATTCATTTCACTCCAGTTAAAATGGTTTATATCCAAAAGACAGACAATGACAAATGCTGGAAAGGATGTGGAGAAAAGGGAACCTTTGTACATTGTTGGTGGGAATGTAAATTAATACAACCACTATGGAGAACAGTTAGGAGGTTCCTCGAAAAACTAAACTGAGCTACCATAGGATCCAGCAATCCCACTGCTGGGTATATACCCCAAATAAAGGAAATTACTGTTATCAAAGAGATCACAATAGCCAAGATTTGGAAGCAACCGAGGTGCCCATCAACAGATAAATGGATAAAGAAAATGTGGTACATATACACGATGGAATACTATTCAGCCTTAAAAAAAAATGAGATCCTGTCATTTCCAACAACATGGATGGAACTGAAGATCATGTTAAGTGTAATCAGTCAGGCATAGAAAGACAAACATTGCATGTTCTCACTTATTTGTGGGAGCTAAGAATCGAAACAATTGAACTCATGGACAGAGAAGAGTAAAAGAATGGTTACCAGAGACTGGGAGGGTAGTTGGAGGCTGGCAGGGAGGTAGGGATGGTTAATGGGTACAAAAAAAATAAATAAATAAAGACAGATCACCTGAGGTCAGGAGTTCAAGACCAGCCTGACCAACATGGCAAAACCCCGTTTCTACTAAAAATACAAAAAATTAGCCAGGTGTCATGGTGTGCACCTGTAATCCTAGCTACTCGGAAGGCTGAGTCACAAGAATTGCTTGAACCTGGGAAGCAGAGGTTGCAGCGAGCCAAAGTCACGTCACTGCACTCCAGCCTGGGCGAAAGACCAAGACTCTGTCTTCTTTTTTTTTTTTTCTTGAGACGGAGTCTCGCTCTGTCACCCAGGCTGGAGTGCTGTGGCCGGATCTCAGCTCACTGCAAGCTCCGCCTCCCGGGTTCACGCCATTCTCCTGCCTCAGCCTCCCGAGTAGCTGGGACTACAGGCGCCCGCCACCTCGCCCGGCTAGGTTTTTTTGTAGTTTTTAGTAGAGACGGGGTTTCACCGTGTTAGCCAGGATGGTCTCGATCTCCTGTCCTCGTGATCCGCCCGTCTCGGCCTCCCAAAGTGCTGGGATTACAGGCTTGAGCCACCGCGCCCGGCCCGGCTCTGTCTTCTTAAAAAACAAAACACCAACAACAAAAACAAAAAATCAAATGAATGAACAAGACGAGTAAGACCTACTATTTGATAGATTAGAGTCAAGGGTGACTATAATCAATAGCTTAAGTGTATATTTTAAAATAACTAAGGTGATAGATAAATAACTAACAGTAAAATAGGACTGTTAGTAACACAAAGGAGAAATGCTTAAAATGGATGCCCCATTCTCCATGATGTGATTATTATGTATTGCATGCCTGTGTCAAAACATCTCATGAACCCCATAAATATATACACCTACTATGTAACCACAAACATTTACAATTTAAAAAATAAACATCCCCTCTTACCCATGCAGATTGCTTCTCCTTTGGTGGTGATGACCACAATCTCCTGATTGACCTCAATGCCATCCTCATATCGAAGAACACCTGGAAGCATGATCTTGGCCCCATAGCAGATAGCATTTACCTGCAGAGATGGCACCATGTGTGAGGGGCCCAGCTGCTGCCTTCCACCCCACTCCCACACCAGAGTAAAGGAGGACAAGGGGGTGGGGTCTGACACCATGAAACAGGGATGGCACTGATAGCCCACTAGCTGCCAGGTGCATGAAGGGACTCAGAAGAGCAACAGCCTCCTCACTGTGCTAGGCACCACTCTCTGCACCTCACTGCACTTTACACACCTCTCTGCACTGTACACACAAGACTGAAAATTCGTAAAGAAGACTTTCAGGTTTTCAGGTTCTAGAGACTCACAGGTATTTTCATTTTATTTTTTGTTTTCTGGCAGAACCTCCCTCTGTCGTCCAGTGGCACGTTCTCAGCTCACTGCAACCTCCGCCTACCAAGTTCAAGTGATTCTCGTGCCTCAGCCTCCCAAGTAGCTGGGATGACAGGCATGCACCACCACGCCCAGCTAATTTTTGTATTTTTAATAGAGACAGGGTTTCACCATATTGCCCAGGCTGGTCTCAAACTCCTGAGCTCAAGCAATTTGCCTGGCCTGGCCTCCCAAAGTGCTGGGATTACAAGTGTGAGCCACTGCACCTGGTCGGTATTTTCATTTTAAACATAAAAATAGCCTTGGCATTCCTTAATTGCTCCTCTCTCCTCCTTATCAGGAGAAAGAAAAGATTTACTAGAGATCCAGGCAATAACAGGCTCCTAAAGAACTTGAAAACAAGATTACTGAGGCCTGTTGAACCAATCACCCAAAAGTCTTGGTGCAGAATTTATAGATCAGTGGGTACAACTTAAGGCTTCCTCTCCAGAAGTTCAATGGTGCCCAAGGCACCCATCTGCCTCATGCCATCTCCACTCACCTAGATCTCTTTTGCTGATCACATTCGACCCTCCCTTTACATTCACCCAGAAGCCAACGGTTTGATAAGGAGAGGATATCACATTTATGTTGTCCACTGTTTTGCGACTGAGTTTTTTCAACTATTATGGTGCCATCTTTCAGTATGTATTACAGCCTATACACATACAAAATATGCAAACATCTGTACAAGATTTGAATATAAATAATTACCAACTACAAACATTTTAAATATCCAGAAATTTTTATCCCTCAAGTTAGAGAAAAGACAGTATGCTTTAATTTATAAAAGGCCAACTCTCTGATCATCATAAAAACACAGCTCACAGCCTTGATCTCCTGGGCTCAAGCGATTCTCCCACTTCAGCCTCCCAAGTAGATGGGAATATAGACATGTGCCACTACACCTGGCTATTTTTTATTTTTGTGACGACAGGGTCTTACTATGTTGCTCAGGCTGGTCTCAAACTCCTTCCTGGGCTCAAGCGACCCTCTTGCCTTAGCCTGCCAAAGTGCTGGGATTACAGGCATCAGCCACTGTGCCCGGCCTAATGTGCCTTATTTTTAAGTATTCCTACCATTAAACTTTTACTTTAAATTAGTATACTTGGTTTGGACTTGAAAAAATAAATAAATAAAACCCAAGGAAAACAATAAAAAGAGCAAGCCTCATCTTTGGAGTATGTTCTGTCCAAATATAAACTCCTAACCCGGAACTTACTGCACTGTCTTTCATAACCAGCCGTTTATGAGATGTCAACAACTTTTCCAAAGGGTAAACAACTCGCCGCAGGTAACTCTCATCCTTGTGGTTATCATATAGCCACTGAGCATCAAGCACATCGTGCATTGTCACCATGTGGTCCTGAAAAGCAGCCATGTATGAAAATAATTCAGTTTATTTGCATCTCGGCCCATCAGATCCCAAACTTCCTAAAACTGAATGTAACTTGTCTACTAGTCCAAGCTCATTATGTCTTCGGCCTCTTCAGTCCTGGCTCTTCCAGGCATCTTTAACCATTGAAGTATTAGATCCCAAGCAGGCATTTTTGTAGGCTGGGAGGCAAATGAATAGAATAATACTTCCTACCCAATCATCTCCCTTAGCCCATTTTAATGTCCCAAAGTTTAATTAACAGAACAGGAAAGCTGCCCTGGACTGAACTCAACACTTTGGAAAGCGCCTTTCCCACAACATGAAGCAAGTGGAGTGCCACCAAAGGCGGGCAGATGTTAAGAACAAGCTCTAAAACTTCTAGCCCCATAACACATACCTTTTCACTCATGACTCCAGAACGAACCCTCCGAAGCTCCTGCATCTGACCACCAACTCCCAATAACAAACCAAGGTGCACACATAATGTCCGAATGTAGGTGCCGGCCTCACAACTCACCCAAAAGATTCCTAAGATATACACACAAAAGAAAAGCAGCACCTACTATAAATACATCACTGGTTGCGAAATGGTTATCCTTCATCTGAGCCATCAAGACTAGAGGTGACAGACAGAGGGCATGACTAACACAATACGCCAAGGGCAACCACTTCTTAAAATATAAGCATTTGCTGTATTTAAAGATCTGTAATTCTGATATTAACAGAATTTTTAACAGTTAGTTGCAGGTATATTCAGCATGGTATGTTTCATGGATGGGAGGAAAATAGGCATTGTCTTAAATTTACTTCTGACAACTTAATCTGACCAGCCCTGCTAAGTATTGCTATGTTTAAAAGAAAAGTAAAATCCAACTGTTTATTGTTGCTTTTTGCCATTTGGTAGCATTTTACACATAGGCTTCAATCTGGAGAAGACTCTGGATTCAACAGAAAAACCTTTTAAATGATGTTTTGTACAACAGAAACTTCTAAGCAGTCAAAATTGCAACAAGTAAAAAACACATGCAAAACATACTTTGGCGAAAACACCTTTGAACAAAGCACCGAACTACACAAATGCAGAATGAAAACATTTCAATTCCAGCAGAAGCAGTCATCATAAAAAGTGCAAAAGCCATCTCACTTTACTAGGCACTGTTCACTTTTTAACAAAAGATAATAAAAACTATTGCCCACAGACAATATGCCAGCTGTAGGGCAGGTTTCAGAAAGTCTTCAACTTCAAGGGCATCTACTTTTAACAAGAGAACAGAATCCTGAAGAATGTGTTCATAGCCACTCACAGACCTAATGACCCACCTAATCTTCTTTCAGGATCGTATTCAATCATTTTGCTCTCGTAGATGGTCCTCACTCGGAGCTGCCTCTTTACTGCAGCAATAAGTGGGGGTCGCTGGAATAGGGCACCTGTCAGAGTTTCTAGGGCCTAAGAACAAACACAAACCAAAACAAACACCCTCATCAGAATGTAAATGTGCAGTCACTGGTCCAGGCTGGCTGTGGCAGCTGACTGAAAAGGGCACAAATGGAGTCAGCCAGGACAGCTAACCCATCTCCAGATGTTTAGGGGCTCAGAGATCCAAATCAACAAAGGGTGTCCTCCCTACAATTGCAGACTTACCCTAGAAAGCTGGGTCCCCCCTTCAATAGCATTGTGCAGCCGGACAATCCCCACATACTCTTTGCCTGAAAAATGACAAGAGTAGTCAGGTTTGGCCACTGAGTTTTCTGTTTTTCATATTTCTTATATGCTCAGTCACTCCCATTTTGCACAACAGGAAAAGCAAGCAGTTTGACCTTGTGTTTCTATAAAATCTGCATGAAGACAGATTTCATGGTGATGATGTAGGAAAGAATGAAGACACTCTCTCACTGGGAATTCAATGTACTGACAGGGACAGTTGGGAGTACCCAGTGTAGAACCTGCTTGGAAAAAGCCTTGCAAGATAAGCAGACTTTTCTCAGATAAAAATGAAGGAAGGATACTTTAGGCAGAAGCAGTGGCACAGAGTGAGAAGCCTAGAGTGATAAGCTGAGAGCTGAACCTGGACAGAGTTCTGCCTCCAGGCTACAAATGGATCCCGTCAGCTTGATGAATACATGCTTAGTATGTGGAATTCCAAAAAGGGTGGACCACCAAGATCTGGCAGGGGACAGAAGGTACACAGAAACCAAAACAGTATCTCTGCTTTAGGATTTTTTTTTCCCTAACGAAGAAATAGTTTCCAGCAGACAAAACATAGAAGGGAAATACAGAAAGCTTTCCACTCTAGCCAGTCTTCCCTCCCTCTCCCAAATACCTGCACTCTGTTGTGACTTCACCAAGCGAGTGGCTCGTTCTATGCACACGATTAAACAACCAGTCACCTTGGGATCCAGAGTACCACTGTGCCCTGTCTTCTCCACCCTAAGTATCCGTCGAATCCAGGCTACCACCTCATGGGAAGAGGGGTTAGAGGGCTTGTCAAGATTAATGAAACCTGTCCTAGAATGAAAAAAAAAAAAATTATGTATCACCCACTCCTGTGCACCAATGAAACAACAGATCTAGAGTTAAAAGAAAAAGAATTCACTGTGGGTACAGGTTATATATTCAAGACAAAGCTATTCTGGCATGTCACTGCCTTCTTGAATAGCTGGTGTGAAAGCATTTTCAAAAGAAAGTAAGTTTGCACAGTGCCTCCTCCCAACACTTACCTGATATAGTCCCCAATCTCTCTCTTCAGAGGATTTGAACCACATGCAAGAGGTGTATAGTGTGTTGTCCTTACATTCAGCTTATCAAAATTCTACAAAGCAACGACACAACACAAAACAAAATACCATGTCGTGAGCACATGTAAAAAAAGAGTCAGTACCACTATGTGGCCCACAAACTGGCATAGGTCTGCAGGATGGACTAAGTACAAAAACTGAGAACTGTTTACAAACTTAGCAATTTAACATTGTGGGGACATTTATTCTACAACAGTGTCAAGTGCACTGCAAATTTTTTTAAAAACTTGGTTCTTCATTTCAGATACCTTAAGGAATCCTGCTTTAAACTGTATCAGTGGGCATTTCCTCAAGTCAAGGATGCCAGCAGTAAGTATTCTCAATCAATTGCTTAACACTTGGAAATAACATAAAAGCAGGCATTCACCTGATGCACGATTTTAACCACATACCTTTAGCAAAAGGGGCCACTGAGACGTGTCCAACTTAGCAACTTTGGATTCGGGTTTGATAAGAAATTCTTCAGCGTGTTGTATTTCCTTCGACAGGACAGAAATATAACCTATTAAACTTCCCACCCGATTTGAACAATTCCATTACTGCCACGGAAATGTATGCCTTTTAAATAGAAAATAAGGCTTCCTATGCATTTTCACTGGGACCTCCAAGGGAAAGAGAGAGAAGAAATGAACCAGGAGTACAGAGGGGAAGTGAAATGCCACTAAGATAGGTCCAAACATTTACAGAGAAAGGGGGATGGTGGGTCTGTGGGTGGCATAAGGAAGAGAAATTCAGAGAGAGCAGTTGGTTAAGGCCAGCACCACTTAGTAAGCTATGCCTGAAGGACACTCGGACTGTCTAGGGCTGTCTCATTTCAATGCTTTTTCAAATCTACACAATGACCACCAATGCTGGCCCATTCCTTGGAAACCTTTAAAAACACCTCTTTCTTTTAGCTTGTTATTTAAGTAAACCTTTTAGTCAAAGTGAAGTCAAACACATTACTACTCACAGCTACATCTTCTTCTGGCAATGACTTCCGCTCCTTTTTCTTCTTATGTTTCTTTGGCAAAATAATTACTAAAAAAACAAACACAGGATTCGGGAATTTTCCCAAGAATAAATGAAACAAGAGTTAAAATAAAGACCGAAATTAGGGCAGGTAGGAAATGTATTTTAGGTCTACGATTACAGTCACATGTCACATAATGTTTTGCAAGGACAGACTGCGTATGTGACGTGGCCCAGAGCTGAAAAATTCCTATCTCCTAGTGATGTCTTGATGATCCCGACCCTGTGTAGGTCAAGGCTACTGTGTGTGCTGTGTGTGTTTGTGCCTTAGTTAACAAAAAAAAAATTAAAAAATTTTTAAATAGAAAAGATAAAGATATAAAGAGAAAATATTTATGTACAGCTGAATAATGTGTTTGTTTTAAGCTAAGTACTATTACAATAGTCGAAGTAAAAAGTTTATGAAGTTACAGTAAGCTAAGGTTGATTTATTCTGAAGAAAAATATATTTTTATAAATTTAGTGTAGCCTAGGTATACAGATTACGAAGTCTTCAGTAGTCTTCAGTCTGAGGCCTTCACACTCAGTCACCGACTCAGCCAGGGCAACGTCCAGCCCAGCAAGCTCTATTCATGGTAAGTGCCCTCCGGTGCACCACTTATAACCTTGTGTACTATATATATATATATATATATTTTTTTTTTTTTTTTTTTTTTTTTTTTTTGAGTGGGGGGACCCTCTTTCCCCAGGCTGGAGCGCAGTGGCAGGATCTCGGCTCACTGCAACCTCGGTCTCCCGGTTCTTAAGCAATTCTCCTGCCTCAGCCTCCCAAGTAGCTGGGATTACAGGCGTGTACCACCACGCCCACCTAATTTTTTTGTATTTTTAGTAGAGACGGCGTTTCACCATGTTGGCCAGGCTGGTCTTGAACTCCTGACCTCAGGTGATCCGCCTGCCTGGGCTTGCCAAAGTGCTGGGATTACAGGCCTGAGCCACCGCGCCCGGCCCTGTGCTATATTTTCACTGTCCTTTTTCTGCTTAGACATGTTTAAATACGCAAACTCTCGACGCTGTGTTCCAACTGCCTACAGCATTCCGCACAGTGCCATGCTGTCCAGGTGTGTAGCCTAGGAGCCATACGCTACACCATATACAGCCTAGGTGTGTCGTAGCCTATGCCATCAAGGTTTGTGTAAGAGTCCTCTGATGTTCATACAATGATGAAATCGCCTAACGACCCATTTCTCAGAACGTATATCCGTAGGTAAGCCAGAAAACAGTGTGTAAGGCCAAATATATGGGTCGCATGGCTGGGTAACTGACTGCAGGCTACTGCACGTGTCGGCTTCCCTTCCGGTTCACCACGTGGCTATGGCAGGGCTTAAATATCCAACAGAAGCACTCAGGCAGCGGGCCGGAAAGTTCCACAAGCGACCACTCGACTGTCCCCGCAGGCTTGTGGCCTCTAGAACTTTCTTGCAACTCGGAGCTCTATCCCTGCTCCGGGGTCCCTCGGCTCCTTTTCTTCTCGGCCCGTTTCCACTACCCTTGCCCCCCTAGTCGCATGGAGCTGTAACGGCGGCGTCCGGGCTGGCAGCAGCACAGACACTGCCACGTCCCCCGCCACCACAGGGTGGGCAGCACGGCAGAGGTCCTTCGACGGCGACCCGGATCCCAGAGAGGTGAGAGAGCCGAGCCCCATCATACTAAGTCACCACAAGGGGCTTCCACTCTCGCGCCCTTGCCATGGAGCCAGTGCCGAGCGACAAGGCCGGCTTAAGGCCGGGCGGAGAAGAGGCCGACACGCCGGCGGGAACCAGAAGGAGGCGTGCGCGGGCCCCGATACCATCTCCCCCACCCCCAGCTCCCCGAGTCGCCGGGAGTTAGCACGGCCCGGACGCCTGCAGCCCTTACCTTCCGCATCCGCCATGTTACCCTGCACCGCGTGCGTACAGCCCGGACCACAGCCGAGAGACCGACCGCAGACTCCCGCCGCCTCGGTCCCGTCAGGCAGCGCTGCTAAGACCCACCCACCCGCGCACCGCCCTGTGCGTGCCTTGCCGCGGGGCGGGAGGAGGCGGGGCCGTCCCGGGGGCGGAATCCGAGGCGCGCGCTGGTAGTCCGCGCAATGCGATTTGCTGGCTTGGCCAGTACGGAGGGCGCGACCGCGCGTGAGCATCGAGCCTCAACCAGCCCGGTTGGCCCAGGCTGGAAGCGCGACTGCCGCCCGCCCGGGCAGCCCGGAGTCTGTGGGCGTGGCCTCAGCTGTAACCGGTTCACCTCCGGTTTCAGCTCCGCGCCTGCGCCTGGGCTCACGGCTGAACGCTCCGTAAATAGTACCTCTTTCTTTGCTTTCTCACACCGACCCTTTCAGGTTGGTGTTGGATCAGTCCTGATTAATAAGTGAACATGTTAAATAAAGCTCGGAGAGGTTGAAAGCCCTTTGCTGCTTGCAGTTCCCATCCAGCTAGAGGAGATGGCCAATAGGAGTAGAGTGCGTGCTACATGTTGACTTTTAAATTTTCCAGCAGCAACATGAAAGAAGAGTAAAAAGAAGTGAAAATGATTTTTATAATGAATTTTTTTAACCCAGCGTATCCGAAATATTATCATTTCCATATATAGGCAAAACACAACAGTATGAATAGGATATTTTACATTTTTTTTCTCCCCTCACGAAGACTTTCCGGAGTGTACGTTTATGCTCACAGCACACCTCAATTCGAACTCCACGACCGGGCTTCACGCCAAACAGCAGAGACAAAGCACTGGCACTAAATCTCATAGAAACAGGATGAGCCTGGGTATCATGATAGGCAGCAGGGCTGGAAGCTGGAACCAAACTGATTT
Organism: Trachypithecus francoisi; assembly: GCF_009764315.1. Lineage (NCBI taxonomy): Eukaryota > Metazoa > Chordata > Mammalia > Primates > Cercopithecidae > Trachypithecus > Trachypithecus francoisi. The sequence continues at coordinate 27,169,230 of NW_022681471.1, forward strand.
CTCCCCAGGGATCTTTGATGGTGTCTAATTGATCACAGTGTCCTGTAGTAAGCCATCATGATCTGTATAACCCCGGTAACTCTAGGTCTGGCTAAAGGCATCCTGCCTTGAATCACCACAATGGAAAATCATAGTGCCTCATCTAATTCCCAGATCTAGTCAGTCCACAGGCCAGAGCCTGTGAGGTGAACCTGTAAAGGTGAGACCAGGCATATGTAACGCTACAAGTGTGTACTTGAAGCCTGCCTCCTGCCTTCTCCTGGGACCCATGGCCATTTCCTAGGGGCTTGCGCTAGCCTGTGTTAATCGCTGGGGAAGTAGAAAGCCACTGTGGTCCAATGGTCAGAAGTGGAGTCAGCCCACGTCCCTTTCACTATCAGCCACCCTGTGACTCTCTCCCCAGTTCTTGAATCCATACTTGTAATAAACAGTAAATTGGTAGCTGGAAAAATTCCCACAGGGGCTTCCTGACTCAAGGACTGAGGGTGATAATGGAAGGAAAGATCAAAGGAAGCCTCTGGCACGTTATCATAATTGATTCCCTGGAAACTGATTTGATCATCTCACTGTACCCCAAGACATCATGCAGAGCGGACCTGATGCTTAGGAAGTAGCAAATATTTCACCACAGGGAGAGAGAAGCCCCTTGAAAATTCAGGGAGGTGACACCTCAGTGAGCTTCCTGGGCATCCAGTGGGCTGAGGCATGTTGAGATGGTCCCTTCAAAGAGAAAGACAAGTTGCCTTACTTGGAACCCTCTGCTTGCTAAACAAGAAGCATGACACTCAGTGGGCCATTTTCTGGAGATGGCATATCCCATTAGGATGTTACACAGAGCCTTTTCCAAGCTTTAGTAAGAGACTCACAGTTCAGCCCTCTGGAATTTGAAATAAACTTAAAGCTAAAACCTCCACACACAAAAAATAATAATTTGCCAGGAGGAAAAGCTCCTGGCTTACTGTAATTATTTACTGAAACAGAAAGACTGTGATACACGTGCTCTTAAGACCTGAGCTGCCCATGATAAACTGGGTGTTGTCTGAGCAAACCATGAAGTTGGGCATGTGAAGCAGCACTCCGTCATCAAATACAATGATGCAGCCACTTTAGAAAATGGTCTGGTAATTCCTTGAAAGGTTAAACATAAAGTTACCATATGACTCACCAATTCTACTCCTAGGTATAGACCCAAGAGAATTGAAAATGGAGTTTTAGACAGATGGTTCTACACATATGTTCATAGCAGAACTATTCACAATAGCCAAAAGGTAGAAACAACCAAAATGAACAGATGAATAGATAAACAAAATGTGGTCTATTCATACAAGGAATATTATAGCCATAAAAAGGGATGTAGTACTGATCCATGCTACAACATGGATACAACATTGAAAGCATTATGCTTAGTGAAAGAAGCCATACACCAAACGCCACATTTTGTATGATTCCATTTATAGGAAATATCCAGACTAGGCAAATCTAGAGACAAAAAGCAGATTAGTGGTAGCCTTGGCCTAGGAATTTAGGGGAATATGGGGAATGACTGCTAATGGGCACAGAGTTTCTTTTGAGGTGATAAAAAAGGGTTCTAAAATTACATTTTGGTGATGATTGCACAAGATTTCAAGAATTGTGGGATAGGATGGCCGCTCATGACTGTTTGGGATCATTTAAATGACAGCCAAATTCCTCGAATTTTTGGTTTGGGTCACAGACAGAAATCCAGGGATTTCTGTAACAATGCTTAAGGAAGTACTTATCTTTTACAGGCACAAGAATAAAACAACTAAAAACCAAACTTTAAAATTTTGACCCATCACCTTTCCAAATTACAAAACTCAGTGAATTCACAGCCTTCTCAGTTCCCTTAGTAAAGGTTGGGGCCATGATCAGAAAAGCATAGAACACTGGGATTGGAAATGGGAGTAAATTGGAGAATTGGGAGTCCCCAGGATCCCCAACTCTTACTGAGCCTCCATTGTTAAACAACCCCCACGTTTATCTGATTGCAGGTTCCCTTACTCTCTCCTGAGGGAATTAGCAGGGAAGCAAAAGCACTTCCCTCCTACTCTCCCACCCCAACGTCTCCAGGCCTGTGACTAGATCCTTTGTCACATCATTTACTGGCCTCTCTTGCAGTTCGGGTGGCCATGTGGCACAGTGCTGGCCAACGAGTTGTAACTGGAAGTCAGCTGGAGAGGGGAGGATTGGGTAATGGCATGAGGAGCCAGAAGTGGCCAAGTGGCTCTGTTTCCAGGTTAGTGGAGTGATTCTCATAAGTGGAAGCATGTTTTTCTTGGGTACTAGAATCTAAACCAGCCAGGTACAAAGTCATGAGGTTGAGAAGCAAAAATTCTGAAGGCAGATTATTCAGCATATCTGTGAGATATGCCATTCCCCACATCAACTCTGTTTTCCAGACCTCTTACGTTCTGACCATGAGAAAACTGCACCATTTAATGGTTTCTAGTTCAGCGTATGGTCCAGATCCTCACAAGAGTGTTGTGTCCCAGCTAGCAACACAGCAGAATCTTCAACAGGCCACTTTATCATTGCCCAGATCAACAGCTGCATACAGAATGTTGGAAGGGGTATGGAATTGTTTTAGCAAATAGATCACATCTGGAACCATAGCAGCAATTGAAATAACCATCTGATTATGCTTTCAGTAATCCACAGCCGTTTAATGTCCACGGTTTAGGTTTCTACTCCTGCATAACAAACCATCCCCAAACTTAGTGCCATTAAACAGCCATTTCATTGTGCTGACAGGTTCTTCAGGTTAGAAATTAAGACAGGACACAGTGAGAATAGTTTCTCTTTGCTCTGTAATGTCTGAGGTCTCGGCTGAGATGACTTGATGGATAGGGGTGACAGGATGGCTGGAGGCTATAATCCGGAAGCTTCTTCAGCCTGTTGCCTATACTAGGATGGCTGGAAGGCTGGGTTCCTCTGGAACTGGAGCACCTACTACACACAGCCTCTCTTTATGGCAGCCTTAGACCAGCTGGAGTCTGTACTTGGTGGCTCAGGACCTCCAAAGCAAGGATTAGAGTGAAAAAGGCAAAAAGCTGCATCACCTTTTATGACTTAGCCTTGGAAGTCTCATCATGCCATTTTTGTTGCAGTCTATGGTTGAAGCAGCCACAAGCCTGCTCAGGTTCAAGGGGAGGGAACATTAACCCCACCTCTCAATGGGAGGAGTGTCTAGAATTTTGGAGTCCTGGTTTAGAACTGCCACATTCAGCAAGACCTAACCAACTGCTGTGCAGGCCAAACGGATGAATTAAATGAGGGTGTGATAGGAATTTTCTTCTCTGCATTTTTCAAGTCTTTGGTGAGGGAACTAATTTCTGAAATTGCTCCTAAGTATGTGGTATTATTTGTTTTGATTTACACTTTGTGAGAAGGGGAAAGTCTAGGGGTTTCCACTTGGGCCTTTCTGCCATGATGGCCTCATTCTGTAGGTCAGGAAATCATTGTGGGAATTTTGTTTTGTTTTCTTTTGAGACAGGGTCTCACACTCTGTCACCCAGGCTGGAGTTCATTGGTGTGATCACATCTCACTGCAACCTCAACCTCCTGGGCTCAAGTCATCCTCCCTTGTCAGCCTCCCAAGTAGCTGAGACTACAGGCGTGCACCATCATGCTCAGCAAATTTTTGTGTTTTGTGTAGACACGCAGTCTCACTATGTTGCCCAGGCTGATCTTGAGCTCCTAGGTTCAAGAAGTCCTTCTGCCCCGGCCTCCCAAAGTGCTAGGATTACAGACATGAGCCACTATGCCGGGCCCAATGTGGGGATTTTGCTGACCTTTTTTTTTTTTTGAGACGGAGTCTTGCTCTGTTGCCCAGGCTGGAGTGCAATGGCTCGATCTTGGCTCACTGCAACCTCCGCCTCCCAGGTGCAAGCAATTCTCCTGCCTCATCCTCCGTAGTAGCTGGGATTACAGGCATGCACCACCACGCCTGGCTAATTTTTGTATTTTTAGCAGAGATGAGGTTTTACCATGTTGGCCAGGTTGGTCTCAAACTCCTGACCTCAGGTGATCTGCCCGCTTCAGCCTCCCAAAGTGCTGGGATTACAGGCGTGAGCCACTGCGCCTGGCCTGCTAACTTTTTTTTTTTTTTCCATTTAGATGAGTAGGTAATGGTGGTTTTAATATGCACTTCTCTAATAGCTAATGATGCTGAACCTCTTTCTGTGGGCTTATTTGCTACCTGTATATCCTCTTCAGTGAAATGTCTCTTCATATCTTTTGTTTATTTTCTAATTGGATTTTTTTTTTACTGTTTATTTTTGGGAATTCTTTATATATTCTTGATATGAATCCTTTGTTAGATACATGATTTGTAAATATTTTCTCCCAGTCTGTAGCTTGTCTTTTTATACTTTTTTCTTTTTTTCAGACAGAGTTTCACTTTTGTTGCCCAGGCTTGAGTGCAGTGGCATGATCTGGGTTCACTGCAACCTCTGTCTCCCAGGTTCAAGTAATTCTCTTGCCTCAGCCTCCCGAGTAGCTGGGATTACAAGGGCCCACCACCACGCCCAACTAATTTTTGTAATTTTAGTAGAGACAAGGTTTCACCATGTTGGCCAAGCTGGTCTCGAACTCCTGACCTCAGGTGATTCACCAGCCTTGGTCTCCCAAAGTGCTGGGATTACAGGTGTGAGCCACCATGCCTGGCTGTCTTTTTATACTTCTTAACAAGATATTTTGTAGAGCACAAGTTTTAATTTTGATGCAGTCGAATTTATCACTTTTTTCTCTTCTTCTTTTTTTTTTGGGGGGGGGGCGAGATCTCGCTCTGTGACTCACTGTTGCCTCAATCTCCTGGGCTGAAGCCATCTTCCCGCATCAATCTCCTGAGTAGCAGGGACTACAGGTGTGCACCACCACACCTGGCTAATTTAAAAAAAAATTGGTGTAAAGACGCTGTCTATCTTTGTTGCTCAGGCTGGTCTCAGACTGTTGGGCTCCAGTGATCTTCCTGTTTCAGCCTCCCAAAGTGCTGGGATTACAGGCATAAGCCAGTGCACTTGGCCTCAGGTTTTTCTTTTATGGATTGTATTTTTGGTGCCATGTCTAAGAACTCATCACCAGGTCGTAGGTCCCAAAGATTTTCTCCTATTTTATCTTCTAAAAGTTTTGTAGTTTTACATTTTATATTTAAATCTCGGATCCATTTTGAGTTCATTTTTGTATCAGGTGTGAGGATTGGGTTGAGGTATTTTGTTTGGTTTTGGCCTATGGACATCCAGTTGCTACAGTCTGTTGAAAAGACTATCCTTCCTCCATTGAATTGCTTTTGCACCTTTGTCAAAAACCAGTTGGACGAATTTATGTGAGCCTATCTCCAGGCTCTCTATTCCATACCATTTATCTATATGTCTATCCTTTCACCAATACAAAAAGTTTTGATTACTGTAGCTTTATAATAAGCCTTGAAATTGTATAAAGAGATTTATATGTTGACCTTCTATCCTGCAACCTTGCAAAACTCACTTATTAGTTTGGGGAGTTGTTTTTGCATATTCCTTGAGATTTTCTGTGGAGACAATTATGTTCTGCAAATTGAGACGTTTTCTTCCCAATCTTTATGCAATTTGTTTCTTTTTATTATCTTACTGTACTGAACTAGGACTTCTAGTACTATGTTGAATACAAGTGGGGAGAGTGGATATTCTTGCCTTGTTCCAGTCTTAGGGGGAAAGTGTCCAGGTTTTCACCAGTAAGTATGATGTTACCTGTAAGTCTTCTGCAGATGTTCTTTAATAAACTGAGGAAATTCCCCATTTTCTGAGAGTTTTCTGAGAGTTTTTGTCATGAATTCTGTCAAATGCTTGTTCTGCATCAACTGATAAATCATGTGATTTTTCTTCTTTTGTCTGTTAATGTACTGTATTGCATTAATTGGTTTTCAAATATTGAACAAGCCTTGCATCTTGAGACGCATGGTGTATAATTCTTTTTATGTATTTGTGGATTCTATTTGCTAATATTTTTCTAAGGATTTTTGTGTCTATATTCATGAGGCATATTGGCATATAGCCTTCTTTTTTTAACTTTTTCTGGTTCTGGAAGTATCGGAGTAATACTGGCTTTGTGGAATCAATTGAGAAGTGTTTGATTTGGACTTATGACAACAATTTTGTGCAATATTTTATTTATTTATTTATTTGTTTGTTTGTTTAGCGATGGGGTCTTCCTATGTTGCTCAGGCTGGTCTCAAACTCCTGAGCTCAAGGGATCCTCCTGCCTCATCCTCCCACAGGGCTGGGATTACAGGTGTGAATTACCGTACCTGACCAATTTTGGGCAATTTTAAATACAACAATAATGGATATGATGAAAGACTATCATTGATAATAATAAAGTCAAATTTCATATTCCAGATGAATATTAGATGATTTTAACTCTTAGAGAAGTCCTTTATGGATGCCTATCTAGGCAAAAGAGTGTTCCCCTATCTGAACTTGTGCCATGGCACTCCAGGCCTTTAATTCACATACTTCTTCAATGTATTAAATCAAGAGGTGGATGGGAGGTGGGAGATATAGGAAGGTGCAGTCCTTTCCCTCATTATTGGCTTTCACACACATGTGAAACTGTTTCCCATGCCTGTCTGTGATCCAGAATTTTCTTTTCATAGCGAATAAGTTAGATGCATAGCCACTTTGACTCATCATGATGTAATTGAGATAGAAACTCTTCTGTAATAGTGGGCATTTATTTTCACAAGTTTGTAGTTATAAGATTTACAGAAGTTAATGAACTGTGAAACAAAGTCTATTTTAAATAAAAAATAAATGGGGAAGCCACAAAGGGAATTCAGGTGCCAAAAATCACTTGCTATTCAAATTCTCTCCTCTTCCCAGGCTAGAGTGCAGAGAAACTGGGATGGGTTTCCATGAAGGAACAATTTCAATTTCTCCAGCAAGGAGAACAGTGTACCCTAAAAGATACAGGAATAATTACTCATATCACATCTTTATTTAACCCATCTGGCTAGTTTGGAGATTAATCGTGGGTAATTGTAGAATTTATCAGGTTGTGATTCGAACTGAAGCTGCTATTCCAGATGATGCTGTTTTCCTACAGCAAATCAACACAGCCCCCTGGCACCTGGGATACAACTATCCATCTGTCAAATGTTATTTTTTCCCATTCAGCAGAGAACACTAGAAGCAGCTTACTTTCATCTGGCAGGAACAGAAGTACAACTTTAGGCTGTATCTATTATCTGGCTCACTGTCATAATCCACGTTGAATGGAATTCGATTGTTGTGAATGTCGTGCTGGTTTATTACACGGATGACATATGTACTGGACCTGATGATCAAGAGGTAGCGAATACTCTAGATGCTTTATTAAGATACAAGTATACCACAGGGCGGGTGATAAGCCCCATGAAAACTCAAGAGCCTGAACCTCAGCAAAGTTTTTAGATGGTCTGGACCACGTTGGGTATTCAACATGTTGTTGTACCTCATACCACCTACCACTCAGAAAGACGCACAGCATTTGGTGTGGGTGTTTGAATTTTGTAGGCAACATATGCTACACTTAATTGTGCCGCACCAATGCAAGTAATCTGTAGGGTTGCATGCTTTCAGGGAGAGATCCAGGGCAAAAAAAGGCTCTGTGACAGGTCCAGGCCACTTGACCCTTATGACTATGTACATTCAACAGGTACAGAACCTTTGACACATTGGGAGGCTACATGAAGCCTCTGGCAAGTCCCAATAGGAGGAACATACAGCAAACCCCTAGAGTTTTGAAGTAAACCATGCCCTCAACCACAAAAGAAGTATTTTCCTTTTGCCCAACAGCTTCCAGCTTGCTCCTGGGCTGTGGCAAAGTCTGAATGCTTGGCCGTGGGGCACCAAAGAACCATGTAACTTCAGCTGCCCCTGATACATTTGGTGCTACTTGGTCCTCAATTGGAAGTGGAATATTTGAGACCAGACTCAAGCAGGTCTGGAAGGTACAGGAAAGTTGCTTGAGCAGGTGGCTCACATCTCTGTGGCCCCTGCTGCTGCATGATCACCATTCCCTGGACTCACACCTAGAATGTCATAGGGAGTTCCTCATGACCAGGTCTATTGGTCAAGGTTTCAAAAGGAAGCAAATGGTAAACTCAAGGGGTTGAAATGAGGAAAGTATAATTAACGGATTCTTTTTTAAACACAGGTGTGAGCAAGACTTAGATAATTAGCAATGCATAGCGGGGCTCTCAGGGACTGGCAACAGTTGATATGGCCACAGCCACTGCTAAGTGCTCGAGCTGCCCACAGGCAGAGACAAACAATGAACCCCTAATAACATAGCATTCCCTGGAGGGACCAGCCAGCCACCTGGACTGCCATCTGGAAGGGGCAGCGATTTGTTCTCACTTGAACAGGTACTAATTTTGTACATGGATTCGCTTTTTAAAAATTCACATTTCTGCTGGCACTCCCACCCATTGACTTACTGAACCCATTATTCACACTGACATTATCTCACACAAGAAAATCATTGTAAGCCAGTGTGTGCATGCTGATGGACTCCACTAGTGTTACCATGTTAGCTCATCACCCTGAAGCACCTGGCCTGATAGGATGGTAGGATGGTCATTTTGTTGAAGATGCTAGCAAACGTCACACAGATGATGCCTACAAAAAGCAGAGGGTGGTGCTTAAGTGGATGGGCTCTTGGCACAGCTCTGGCTTCCTATGGATGATTTTCTAGTTGTGTGGCTCTCGACAAGTGACACTGTCATCCTGTTTTTCATTTTAGTAACCTGCAAAATTGAGATAATAATAAGAGCCCTTTGACAGGGTGTTTGTGTGGATTCAATGAGATAACGCCTGTAAAGTGCTTTAGCACAATCGCTGGCATGGTGTTCGCTTGGCAGTAAGGAAGGTCAAAGTGTTAAGTGCTCATGATTGTTATTTTTATTTAGCGTGGTCAGCACACTAGTTGGCACAATCAACTTTAGATCCATCTTTTAAAACCTTAGCGTCAAAGAGACTGCAAACAGCACTACCTTTTGAGTTTGGGTCATTTGGGTTCATCAAGGCATTTAGACCGTTCAGCCGGCAAAGCTTATCACTCAACACAACGATCTTTGGGGAGGGACATAGAAAACACAGTGTCTGCAAACAATCACGTGGAATGGGGAAGTCAAAGAGGGGTCGTGCTCTTGTTTCTCCGTGAACTATGCACATGGCAGTTGTGGGCGGTACGTCGCTTTTGGCTCCAGGGTCCCTGAGGCCCAGGGACCATCCCGTTTGGCGTGGCTGATTGGGGATGGGGCATGAGGGCAACAGGTTCCAGGCTGTGCTCCCATTAGGTCGCAGGGCTCCTTCCGAGCGCTTTTTCTTGACCCTGGGTGAGAGTGGCAGGCGCCCTGCTGCATAGGCTCCCCTGGGCACAGCCGCTGGCGGCGCTGCACTTGCTCGAAGGGGCTTCCCAGGCTTCGCTGCCTGCTTTTCCCGCCGTCTTGGGGGGCGGGCGGCGTCGGTTCCCTCCCCGGGGGCCGCAGCGGCCGGAGGCGGGGGTCGCAGCGGCCGCTCGGGGCGGCGCTGGGCGGGCGGGCGCTGGGCCCGCCCCGCCGGCATCCTTGGCTCGACTTCCTTCTGCCGCGGGCGGCTGGCCCAGCTGGAGGAAGCGGCGGCGGCGGCCACGATGAGTGCGGGCGACGCAGTGTGCACCGGCTGGCTCGTTAAGTCGCCCCCCGAGAGGAAGCTACAGCGCTACGTGAGTAGGGGCGCCGCCACCCGCCCGGCCTTCGCTTCCCGGGGCACCCGCCCGCGGGGCGGCCGCGGGGAGCCGCGGGGCTCTGGGCGCGCCAGGCGCAGCCGCTCCCAGCGCCCGGGACTGCGGGTGAGGCCGATGGACGGAAAGCGAAATCGCACGTCGAGCCAGCGTCGCCGCTGTGCTAGGCAGCGGGCCGGAGACCAGGTGGCGCCTGCCCGCGGGTCTCAGGGACTCCAGACCGCCGCTGACTCTAGCGGAGGGAGGCGGGTGGGGCTGAAACCTCAGGCACCAGTCGCCGTGCAGGAGCGGCCAGGGTGACATCTCGAAAGCGTGCCCCTTTCTTTGGCGGGGGGTGGCTCTGAGACCCATTGCCCTGCGAGGGGGACGCGGCAGGGGATAGGGAGACTGACAGCCGGCGGGGAGTTGCCTGCATTCCCCCAGGACCGTAAGGAGTGCGGAGTGCTGCTCTTGTAGCTGTCATCGGACACTGCTGTCTGGAACCCTACACAGTGTAACTCGTTTCTCATCGTGTAACCCATTTCAACTTCTTCTTAATGCTGACACCACGCTTTTATAGTGCCAGCAGGACAATTGACTTTCACTAGTAAGAAATTAGGAATACTTGGAAGAGCGTATCTTCCGACATATTCCATTACTGTTTTAAGATGTGCTATCGACACCTCAAACGTTCATTATCTCCATCAGCGTCCTCACGATAAGGTTTTAGAAACATTCTGCTTAAAGACCTGATTGCTACTCAGTGTTTTTCAGCCATTAGGAAGAACCACTTCAGTCCCCAGGGAGTTGCATATAAATAGATATTAGGGCTTCTTGCTTTTTTTAGGCTGGGAGTAGCTGCATGGAATCATCTTGTTCTTAATTCCTAATTTCTCTGCAACTTCACTGCACGGTGGTAGGAACAAACTCGCCCATGCCTGCGCTCATCCAAAGCAGCCCACCCCAAATGTGGTTCAGCCTTGTGCTCTTGTCTATACAGTGCTCTCAAACTGCTGTCCTCTTTTGGCCAAATTTCACCACTGTTTTTGTTCCCACATAAATGAGGCACATATTGTGTGGAAGTTCAAGAGGTGGGATTATAAAAAGACTTTAATAATGTATGAATACTTCCAGAATGTGTGGCAGGAGATTTTCCTGAACATAGAGTTGCTCAAATCTTCTTTCCCCATTCACCCCAGGCTAGACAGTGTGTGTTTCTCTCTTAAGGGTCTTTGAAAAGATTTTTGTTGTTTGTTCTGCAGAACAGAATTTTAGAGGAAGGTTGTTCTATTTAGCATGTGAATATCAGGGGTGTATAAATACTGAGATTTCTCTAAGTGCCAGTGTGTCCCTACATCATTTGCTTTTGAGTCCAGGAGTCCCCAAGCACAGGGTCCAATATCTCTTGGCCTCTGCATTATCCAGCTGCTTCCTTAACTGTGAAGCTACTCAAAGGAGGGAAGAGAAGAAAACCTGCTCCCATCACCTGCATGAGCAGGTGAGGCTTTTGTCACACAGCAGTGCTTGAAATGTTGGCTCAGGACGGGTTTCCTTGCTGTCCTTTGGAATGACAGTTTTAGTAGATGATACAGAAAGATGGTGGACCTGGAGGGCAAAGATTATAGAGTATTTTATTCCCCAGTCTTTTTTTGTATCTTAAGCAGACTGGCTTAGGGAAGTTTATTAGTATTTCATCAACTTTGGAAAGGCGTGGGTGTGTGTGCCTATTATCACATGTGGTTCATTCCTATAGGGGATGTGGCAGGAGTGGACACCGTGCAGCTTAGAGATATGTGGGACGTGTGATGATGGGGCAGGGACCAGACTTAAGACACAAGAGTACCTAGGTGTCATCTTACCAACACTCCAAGACATAAACCTTGATGGTTGGGAACTCTCTCTAAGAAAGATCATAGATAGTCAATGCTTTTTTTGCTGACTGGCATCTGTCCCTGGAACACACCAAAGAAAGAATTCTTTTTCCTTTCATACCTAAATTTTGCAGGAATTCTTTTTACCACTAGATGGTGATCATGTGTCACTTCGACGGGGCCTGGACAGGGCTGTTGCAGCTGCTTAAATTCAATTCCTGTCACTCCCTCCCATTAACGGAGCGCTAACTCTGAACTAGGCCCTGTGTTACAGGCTGGGAAGACAGAAAAAAAGGACTTGATTCCAGTTTATAGTTTAACATTTATAATAATAACATAGCAAAACTAGTTATTGGCACAACCAGGACAATAACTCAGTTCTTCGTGCTGTCAGGCCAGCAAGCAGCACTCCATCAATGTTTGCTATTACAAATGGAAGCTCAGGCAGTTTTTAGGCAAACCTTTCAGTCCAAAGTAGGCTTGTACGTCATCCACTTGAATCCATCAGTGAAGACAATCAGAAAGTTATTTTTTATCATTGGTCTTTTAAAAGATAATTATTTTCATTTGTATTTTTTGTTTCACAAGAAATATATTCTTATTTTAATAAATAGAACGAAACATGAAGACCCCCTTTATATTTCCCCTACCCCCTACTTTCCCTTTGCTCTCCTCCTTATTCCACTCCCCAACCCAGGGATAACAACGGTTAGCCGTTTAGTGAGTACCATTCTACAAAATTTTTCAGAAAATATATAATTTTCTTTTTGCACAACTGGGATCATATTATATACTATCTGTCCTGCAATTTGCCTTGTTCACAAAAATTCTGGACATCTTTCCAGGTTAGTACATATAGATTTACTTCGTTCTTTAAAGCATTGTCAAATATTCCTTGTAATACATATAATATAGCAATTTCTCTATTGGTGAACATTTGGCTTGCATCGATTTTATCCATTTTAAAGAATCCTATAATAACAGTGATAATAAAGCTATAATAGTTCACTTTTATTGAATGTTTATATGTGCCGGGCACTACACTAAGAACTTGTATTAACTCATTTAGTTTTCAAAACAATGACAAGAGCCAGGCACTCTTTTGTCCCTGGATATAGGTTCTCTGGATATAGGTTCTTTGTTGCATATTTAATTTGCAAATATTTTCTAGCAGCTCATAGTTTTTGTCTTTTCATTCTCTTTTGAAGAACTAAAATTTAAAAATTTTAATGAAATCCCCAATACAATTTTTCTTTTATGAATCATGGATTTAATGTCAAATCTAACAACTCTTCATTTAGCCTGAGATCCTGAAGATTTTCTTCTGTTTTTTCTATAAGTTTTGTTTCCTTTTCGAGACAGGGTCTCACTTTGTCACCCAGGCTAGAGTGCAGTGGCATGGTCATGGCTCACTGCAGCCTTGACTTCTCGGGCTCAAGTGATCCTCCCACTTCAGTCTCCTGAGCAGCTGGCACTATAGCTGCTCCCCACGACGCACTGCTAATTGTTGTATTTTTTGTAGAGAGGACAGGATTTCTTCATGTTGCCCACAGGCTGGTCTCCAACTCTTGGCCTCAAGCGATCCTTCCACCTTGGCCTTCTAAAGTGCTGGGATTACAGGTGTGAGCCAATGCACCTGGTCTGTCTCTGAAAGTTTTATATATTTACATTTTATATTTAGATCTATGATCCATTTTGAGTAGATTTTATAAAAGCTGTGAGGTTTATATCATGGTTTCTTTTCTTGCATACCAATTTCATTTGTTCCAGTACTATTTATTGAGTAGACTTCCTTTATTCCATTGATTTACTTTTGAAACATCATCAAAAATCAGTTTACCTGAAGGGCACAGTGGCTCACTCCTGTAATCCCAGCACTTTGGGAATCTAAGGCTGGAGGATCACCTAAGGTCAGGAATTCGAGACCAGCCTGGCCAACATGGTGAAACTCTGTATCTACTAAAAATACCAAAAAAATTGTATTTTTACAAATTTGTGATGGGCGCCTGTAATCCCAGCTACTTGGGAGGCTGACGCAGGAGAATCGCTTGAACCCCGGAAGTGGAGGTTGCAGTGAGCTGAGATGACACCATTGCACTCCAGCCAGGGCGACAAGAGCAAAACTGTCTTAAAAAAAAAAAAACCAATTTACCATATCCATGTAGATCTATTTCTGGATTCTCTAGTCTGTTCCATTGATCTATGTGTTCTATGCCAACAACATGCTGTTTAATGACTAATGACTGTAGCTTTACAGTAATTCTTGAAATCAGGTTATTTTAGCCCTCAGACTTTTTCTTTCTCAGAGTTGTTTTGGCTATTTTAGGTCCCTTGTTTTTCTATAACAATTTTAGAATTGGTTTGTCAATTGATTTCACTGACCTCATATCCCATAGCCTTGCTAAACTCACTTATTAGTCCTAATAGCGTTGTCTGTAGTTGCAACCTGCAATACTATAAATGTTGCATAGAAATGACGAGAGCAGACATCCTTGACTTTTTCTTGATTCTAGAGGGAAAGCATTCCATTTTTCACCTTTTAAGTATGTTAGCTGTAGGCTTTTTGTAGGCACCTTTTACCAAATTGAGGAAGTTCCCTCATATTGCTAGTTTCCTGAGGCTTCTTCTCATGAGTTGGATTTTGTTGCGTTTCCTGCATCTATAAAAATGATGATATGTTTTTTATTTTTTAGTCTGTTACTATGGTGAATTATGCTGCTTGATTTGAATGTTGAACCAACCTTAAACTTCTGGAATAAACTTCAGTTGGTTGTAACATATTATTCTTTTCATATATTTCTGGATTTGCTTTGCTGATAGTTTTGCTGAAGATATTTGTGTCTCTGTCCATGGGGGATATTGGTCTGCAGTTTTCCTTTTTTATACTATCTTTGGTTTTGATATTAGCATAATGCTGGCATCATAAAATGAAATCAGAAGTTCTCCCTCTTCTTGTATTTTCTGAAAGATGTTGTGTAGAATTGTATTCCTTCTTCCTTAAATGTTTGGTAGAACTCACCATTGAAAACATCTGGGCCTATACTTTTCTTTTTGGGAAGGCTATCACTAGAAATTTTCTTTCTTGTCTTTTTTTTTTTTTTTTTTGAGATGGAGTTTCACTCTTGTCACCCAGGCTGGAGTGCAGTGGAACGATCTTGGCTTGCTGCAACCTCCACCTCCTGGGTTCAAGAGATTCTCCAGCTTCAGCCTGCCGGGTAGCTGGGATTACAGGTGCCCGCCACCATGCCTAGCTAATTTTTTTATTTTTGGTAGAGACAGGGTTTCGCCATGTTGGCCAGACTGGTCTCGAACTCCTGACCTCAGGTTATCCACCCGCCTTGGCCTCCCAAAGTGCTAGGATTACAGGCATGAGCCACTGCGCCCGGCCAAATTGTATTTCTTTAATAGATATAGGGCTATTTGGGTTATCCATATCTTCTTGAATGAGTGTCGTTAGTGTCTTTCAAGGCTTTTCTCTATTTCGTTAATTTATCCTCTTATCTTTATTATTTTCCTCCTTTTGATTGCATTGGGTTTAATTTAATCACTTCTTTATCTAGTTTCTTAGGGAGGAAACTTAAATTACTGATTTGAGACCTTTCTTATTTTCTAATATAAGCATTTAATGCTACAATCTTCCTTGTTTTTCTGAGACTGAGTATTGCATTGTCACCCAGGCTGGAGTGCAGTGACACAATCTTAGCTCACTGCAACCTCTGCCTCCTGGGTTCAAGCAATTCTCCTGCCTCAGCCTCCCGAGTAGGTGGGATTACAGGCACCTGGCACCATGCCTGGTTAATTTTTGTATTTTTAGTAGAGACGGGTTTCACCATATTGGCCAGGCTGGTCTTGAACTCCTGACCTCAAGTGATCCAGCCCACCTTGGCCTCCCAAAGTGCTGGGATTACAGGCGTGAGCCACCACGCCCGGCCCAACCTTTTTTCTTTATAAATTACCCAGTCTTGGGTATGTGTTCATGGCAGTGTGAGAATGGACTAATACACCACATATATTAGTCTGTTTTTACACTGCTAATACAGACATACCAGAGACTGGGCAATTTACAAAAGAAAGAGGTTTAATGGACTCAGAGCTCCACGTGGCAGGGGAGGCTTCACAATCATGGTGGAAGGTGAAAGGCACGTCTCACATGGCAGCAGACAAGAGAAAGAATTTGTGCAGGGAAACTCCCCTTTATAAAACCATCAGATCTTGTGAGACTTATTTGCTATCATGAGAATAGCATGGGAAAGGCCCACCCCCATGATTCAGTATCTCCCACTGGGTCCCTCCCACAACATGTGGGAATTATGGGAGCTACAATTCAAGATGAGGTTTGCGTGGAGACACAGCCAAACCGTATCTCTGTGGATGCATTCTCTAGTAGGCAGAGGCCAGGGATGCTGCTAAATATTCTACAATGCACAGGACAGTCCTCCATCACCATGAATTTGGCCCAAATGGGTCCAAGTGGTGCCAAGAGGGGGAAATTCTGTTCCAGATTGAACAGTGAATTCCTTCAGCTTAAATGAGAATCCTGTTTATAGATGTCCACTTTAATTATAGGAGACTATTTCCTGTTATGGTGAAGAGGAATGCCAGGGACCTGGGTTGGCTACACAGGTAGCTTGTTTTCTGGGTCATGGGGTACCTCAGCAACTGGAAGTCTCTGTACTTAGGATCACCACTAAGGGAGGGATCTCCTCCATGAGCCCTATATACCGTG
This sequence comes from Trachypithecus francoisi, assembly GCF_009764315.1. Lineage (NCBI taxonomy): Eukaryota > Metazoa > Chordata > Mammalia > Primates > Cercopithecidae > Trachypithecus > Trachypithecus francoisi. Next base: position 27,185,568 of record NW_022681471.1, read on the forward strand.
GGAAGGGATTGTCATCCCTCTTTGGAAGTCAGATCACTGGGTGCCTTGTGACTTCCACTCTCTGACAGGCTTAATAAAATGAAGATTTTGTGTTTTGTCCAGCTTTTCTTGTCATAGTGGGAAGGATGTTCTTTGCATCTTTTTCATTCCTAGAAGTGGAGACCCCTTATATTTCTTCTCTGAGACAAGTTTCTTGATTTTCCTTCCAGATATATTCCATGCATATACAAGCACATATAATTCCCCATTTTTGGCACAAATGGTAGTACACTATACTCACTATTTTGTAACCTCCTTCTTATTAATGTATTTTGGAGATTGGTCCATATCAGTCCATAACAGCTTCATAATATTTCACTATGTGGAGATACTATGATAGAGCTTCTCTTGTTTCCAGTCTCATGCTGCTGTAAACAATACTGCGGTGAATATCTTCGTACATTGGTCTTTGTGGTTATGTGCAATTATGCTTGTAAAAAAAACTGTTAGAAGTTGAATTGCTGAGTCGAAGTGCATGTAAATGTATAATGCCAATTTTTACTCTCAGCAACAGAGTATGAAAGTGCTTGTCCTCCTGCACCCACTCAAATATAGTGTACTATTAAATGTTTTTATCTTTGAAAAATCAATAGATGATAAATGGCATCTTGTTTTAATTAAATTTCTTTCTGAGTGAGGTAGAACATCTCTTCAAGTATAAAAGCTATTTATGTTTCTGTTTCTAGAAACTTATCTTAAATGTAACCTAAATCTTAAATCTTTCTTTGGGTCTGTTTTGGGGCAGTTCTGTTGATCTTCCTGTCTATTCTCCTACTTTTGCCTTAGTTTTAAAATTGCTATCGAATAGGTAATGCAGTCATGTTTCAAAAATTAAAAAATATATTTTAAATGTTTAATGAAAACTCCTTCCACCTCCGCCTTCCTCCACCCTATTTTTACCCTTACCCCTCAAATAACCATTTTCAAAATTTTTTTCTTTAATCTTTTCAGTATTTCTTCATATGAACACAAGGAAATACATATACAATTTCTTATTCGTCCTTTTCTAACACAAAAGATACACAATGTTCTGTACATTACTCCGTTCATTAAAAATTTATCCTAGAATTGTCTCCATGTCAGTGGCCAGAGTTCAGTTCATCTTTTTCTTTTATTGATACTATATATATATGTGTGTATATATATATATTTAAAGATGGAGTTTCACTCTTGTTGCCCAGGTTGGAGTGCAATGGCACAATCTCGGCTCACCGCAACCTCTGCCTCCTGGGTTCAAGCGATTCTCCTGCCTCAGTCTCCCAAGTAGCTGGGATTAAAGGCATGTGCCACCATGCCCGGCTAATTTTGTATTTTTAGTAGAGACAGGGTTTCTCCATGTTGGTCAGGCTGGTTTCAAACTCCTGACCTCAGGCGATCCGTCTGCCTCAGCCTCCCAAAGTGCTGGGATTACAGGCGTGAGTCACTGCGCCTGGCTGTATTTTGTATATTTATGGTGTACATATGTTTGCTACATGCATAGAATGTATAATGATCAAGTCATGCTGTTTGGGGTATTCATCACCTTAAGTATTTATCATTTATATGTGCTAAGTATAGTCACCTACTCTGCTATTAAACATTAAAACTTCTTCCTTCTATGTAACTGTACATTTGTACCCATTAACTAAACTCTCTTCATTCACTCCCCACCCTTCCCAGTCTGTGGTATCTATTGTTCTATTCTCTGTGTCCATGGCATCAAGTTTTTTAGTCCCCACATATGATTGAGACCATGTGAAATTTGTCTTTTTGTGCCTGGCTCATTTCACTTCATATAATAACCTCCAGTTCCATCTGTGTTGCTGTGAATGACAGGATTTCATTCTTTTTTTATGGCTGAATTGTATTCCATTGTGTGTAGGTACCACATTTTCTTTTTCCATTCATCCATTAATGGACACTTAGGTTGATTCTGTAGCTTGGCTATTGTGAATAGTGCTGCAATACACATGGATGACATGAGTATACTTTAAGTATGGTATAAATATGTAAAAACAGCTTCTGTTAATAAGTTTCAGGGCATGGTACTGAGAAGCTTTGTTTTTTAAAATCATATATCTTTAATAAAAACTTTAATTTTTGACACTGGGCTCCCACTCCCCACTCCCCTAAAACCTTATCTTCAGTGAGCATGTCATTCAGGTAACTAGATGATGATTTAATTACGCAGATAAAAAGTACTGCTGTGGGATCTGCAGAAACAATCTTGAGGTTAAACTGTCAGGAAAGACGATCCGAATCTGTACCTTCATAGTCAGGGAGGTCGGAAGAGAAAGGACCCGTCATTTCTTGCTTCTGTAACTGGAGTTGGTCTCTTCTGTCCCAGTAACTTATAAGGTTGGGAATTTCCCAAATATAGAAAAAGGTGCAGATGCTGGGTGGCCAAAACAACTGACAATGTTACTCCAGATTGCCACTTAGATTCTGAAAGTCAGGTTGATTGGATGATATTCGAAGATGTCCTTTTTAAAAAAATCTTCTTTCCTATGCAAGGCGACTTAGTCCAGGGTATTAATGTGAATGCAGCAGAAGGGAAAATATGAGAATATTTTAGAGAAATAATCAATGGGAAATGTTGATTGCTTAATTATAAGGTATGTGAGAGAGGGCATAATTAAAGATTTTGAACTTGGCAGGAGTAGGGATGTGGAGAAGGGTGATTAGCCCAAGATGAATTACAGCAACTCCAATGCTGGCCACATTTGCCAGTCATTTGTTATCTGGACACTTCCAATGACAGGAAACCGGTTACATAATATGCTACCCAAATAATCGTGTGATAGTTCTGACTGCGAGAAATTGGTCCTGGTGTTACCTCTTTTTAGAATATACAGAACACCTCTAATTCTTTTTCAATTTGAGAGCCCTGCAAATATCCAACCTAAATGTTGCTGGTTTACTCAGTCATTCCTTAGGATAGAACAGAGTTCTGAGTTCCCTCACTGTCCTGTATATTTCCTCTGAACTGGTACCAGAACTAAATAAACTCCTCCAGGACCATCATTGCTCATCTGGACATCGTGCTTCTGAGAAGGCAGCTGGAGATTCCATTAGCTTTGTTCTGGCAGCCACGCCACACCGTTGACTCACACTGAGCTTCCTGTCAAACGGACTTAGTTTTCCTCTGTGTTTCAGCTAAGCTATCTTTTCTCCAGTCTGTTCTTGTGCTATTGGTGTTTTGCTTAAGCCCAGGAACAGGACCTACATTATTACTGTTGAATTTCATCTTAATTTATTCATTTTTGTAATTGATTCTTTTTTATTTTTTTTTGAAACAGGATCTCACTCTGTTGCCCAGGCTGGAGTGCAGTGGTGCAATCTCGGCTCACTGCAACCTCCTCCTCCCAGGTTCAAGCAATTCTCCTTCCTCAGCCTCCTGAGAAGCTGGGATTACAGGCACCTGCCACCAAGCCCAGCTAATTTTTGTATTTTTAGTAGAGACGGGGCTTCACCGTGTTGCCCAGGCTCAAACTCCTGACCTCAGGTGATCCTCCTGCCTTGGCCTCCCAAAGTGCTGGGATTACACTGCGCCTGGCCTGTAATTGATTTTTTACACCACATCTTTTTGGACACTGACTATGTCATACAGACACTGTGAGCAAGAGCATGGGAGAAAAAACCCAGTTTGAGGGCAAGTCAGTGAGACTGGTACATTCAGGCTGGCACATACCAAGTTTGAAGTCTCCGTGGGTAAATTTGTCTACAGCCAACGGGAGGGACCTGGGCTCCAGATGGAGTTTTGGTGGTTACTGGAGTATAGGAAGTAGTTAAAGTTATGGGGGTGGATGAGACTATCCAAGGAGGGTGTGATGAGTAAGAAGGAAAAGGACCTAGGGCAGAATTTTGGGAGATACCGCAGTTAGAGAGTAAGAGGAAAAGTGTCAGCAGAACTGAGAAGAGATAAGAGGAGAGACCATTAGAAGCGATGGATAACCCTAAATACCTTGCAGTGGTAATGCCAGTCACCCGTCTTTCCTCCCAGGGCTCTGACTGATAGGGCACAGAGAAGGAATGGACAAGGGGCACAAGATAAGGAAGATGGATGCAAAACAGCTGTTTTATCACTAAAAAAGCTGAATTGGAGAAAGCTACTTGGGCCTGAAGTCTAAGTGGAGCTTCCGAGTCTTTCTAGCAAAGCGGATTCCCAATATTAATGGTTTAGGAAGAAATGGGTAGCAAGGACAGCAAGAAGCATGGCAGTGGAAGAGAAAGGAGATGAGATGGTAGTTAAAAGTGAAAGAAGCAAATGGGAGGAAAGTATTTATTCATTTGCAGTGTCAGCCAGAAAACCAGTGACCCAGGCTACCAGACCCAGGCCTAATAAAGAAAGAAATACAACCAAGTGGTGAGATGGACTCAAAGTCAACAATTTTGCAAAGGGCTGACTACATCTTTAGGGCCTGAAGTGTGTGTTTTAGATGAGTTCTGCCAATAGGTGTTTGTGAGATTGAGGATAAAGTGTACTGGTTAGAAGTCTTAATAGGAAAAACCCCTGGACTGGTTCCTCCACAGGCTAAATGCTTTGGGACAAGCTCTCTAAATGGCAGAGAGGTCACTCAGGTCCAACCCTGGCTTATCCTCCCTGCCCCTGCATTTGATGAATACCTTAAACCTTTATCATGAATCTGATATAAGACTTTAAGATCTTCAGGAGAATAACCACTCTTAGCACCAAAATACGTACACACCACAGAAAAGCAGAAAGAAAACTTCAACTCTAGCATTTTACTCTTTTTAAATTGGAAGATGGCAGTATGTGGATCCACTTGGCTCTAGATGATAACAGTCAGCACTCAAATATGTTGTTATTTTCTGAGAGAATAATATAACGAACCCTTCCTAGATGGTATTATTGTACTTCCATTAGGAGGAAAATCATATCTGGTTGTTTCCCTTTTTGTGATTGTAGCAGCCACTGATGCTTAATGCTTAAATTGATTAATTCATTAAGGATTACAAATGGTGAGATTCTATTTCTCATTCACTCCTAATCACGTGTTTACTCCACCACTCCATCAAAACTGCTCTTGTCAAGTTTGACCAATATCCTGCGTCATGGGGTTGTTGTGAGGATGTAGTGAGTGATATGTAATGCACTTCATAAGTAGCCAATAAAGGTGACCAATTCATATTGTATTACTAGTACTGCTAGTACTAGTACCACAGAAAGATATTGGAGGATGTGCTCCTCTCCCCCGACTTTGGGGGGCTTTCACTTCCAACAGTGGCAGCTTCTGTTTGAGAGATTGCTCTTGGCCTACCAGAGACCATTTTGCTTGCATGTTAGAGAGCTCAAAGTGTCTGGGAATGGCATAGCCCACTCCTTAATCAGGGGAGGGAATGGACAGTGTACAGCCTCTGAAGCAGGAACACACCTGGAATGTTCCAAGAGCAGTGAGCTTGGCTGCAGCCCAGGGAGTAAGGGATGGAGCAGATGAGGTCAGAGTGGTGATGCAAGTAGAGGCCTTACTTTAGCCTTTGGCTTTTCATCTGAGTAAGGGAGGAAGACACCAGAGGGTTCTGAGAACAGAACTGACATGATTTGATGTGAATTGTGACTGGATCACTCTGGCAGCTGCCTGCAAGCTGTAGGGGCCAGGGCAGAAGCAGGGAGACCAGGTTGGGGGCTAGTGGAGTGATACAGGTGAGGTGCGTGGAGAGGGGTATATTCTGAAGATAGAACCGGCAAGATTTTCTGATGGATTGGTTATTCTGTGCAAGAGAAAGAAAGGAGTCAAGAATTCCAGCGTCTTGGCCTGAGCACCTGGAAGGATAGAGTTGCCATGTACTGAGATTTGGAAGCGTGCGGAAGGAACAGGCTCAGGGAGCCCCCAACTACCCCCATGGGCTCCATTCTGGAAAGATGTCTTGTGAACAGTCTGTATTTAATTGTTTTGAAAATTTGCTTTTGGAATTATAGACTTTACTCTTCATTTCACTCCGACTTGTAAATGGGATGAACGGAATGGAACTCAAATAATCACAGCACACAAGAGTGCCGAGATTGCCAAAATATAAGCATAGACTGGGGTGGAGGGACTTGTGTGTGCTTTGCTTATTCATACCATAATTTATTTTATCTTTTGATAGATGTTTAGTTTCTTTCTGATTTTTAGTCATTATGAAAAATGACATTAAGATACATTGCACATGTTTGAACATTTTTGCCAGTCTTATATGCAAAGATGTCTCATTTAAAATTAGATATGGATATATAGTTTGGGGCCATTTCTGTTTCTTTTTCTGTGAAATACTGATTCATATATTTTGCCCATGTTTTTCTATTAGGTTATTCATATTTATCTTAATGCCTCATAGAAGCTCTTTTCATGCTTTGTTTATTAGATACACATTTATGTGTAATTCAACATAAAAGATTAAAAGAAAACATAGAAAATGTTTTGATAATCTTGGAGTGGAGAAGGCTTCCAGATCGTGTAATAGGAGGATGGCCCCCACTTCAGTCAGGCTGGATGTGCTGAAAGCATGCTGGGAAACCTTGGCTGGGGTGGCTCCAGATCTGCTGTCTCTGTAGCTAAGGGCAAGCCTTAGAGTGGAAACAGCGATCAAAGTCAGTTTCCTTCCCTTGCAAAGCAGCCCCTCTGTTTACTTGTCTGTCTCCCTCCCTGAGCGCCTTGCTCAGCGCTGTCTCCCCAGGGCCTGCAGTGTGCTACATCAAAGTCGGGGTTCCTTCCCTTGTGGGTTGTGCCCAGTGCCTGAAAACACAGTGTCTTCCTGCCAAGTAGAGCCTTGTAAGAACGTCCCACTGACCTGCGAAGTGTGTGGGCGAAAACCTTCCCATCCTCCCTCTTAGGCCCTGGACTTCCCTCTGTTACAATATTAGCATTCCGCACAGTGATTATTTGTTTGACTTACTCATATTTGTAGCCTTTCACTGGAGACTTTCTATCCAAGTAATTCAGCCTATTTTGCCTTCTTTGCACCTAAGAATGTCACCATGCTCTAGAGCAAGCTAAAGCTTTGGCTATTACTTACAAAAAGGCAACAGCAGCAAAATGACAGCTAGGCCCCAAAGGGGATGGCTGCTTTTCTGTCCCCTCCTTTTCTTTAGTTATTTCACCACTAAGTCATGACTTCCTGTTAGAGGCTTCCAGTTCTGGCAGTATTGGTTCCTATTTCACAAGAAGCCAGTCTGTTACATTGTGGCTTTTAGTGCTAACAAAAAATCAGTGGTTTAGGGTCTTTAGCCAGGAGAACAGTGTAATTAGAAGTTAAACTGAGGTTTAAACATTAATTTAACCCCACCCAAATTTTCACACCAAATGAGAATTCTAACATCACTTTGCCAAAAGAAAAAGGTATACTCTTCAAAGTGTTAGCCCCTGAAATGTTAGACTAATCAACATTGTAAGTAAATATAAGATATGAAAAATATTGTCAGATAATACCTCCAGGACAGATAACTAACTCAGAAAGTCTTAGATTTGAGATCTCTTAAGCTTTAAAGGACATATAACTCTCATACTCTTGAAACTGACACAGAAAAAGATGCAAACGCCTTTGGTTCATTGTATGACATTAGTATGACCCTGATACCAAATTACATAAGGAGATTACAGTACAAAAAAGAAAATTATAATCAATCTCACTTAGCGTAGATATGAGAGACGAATTCCAGATGTGTTGTATTTAAATGTAAAGAAAACAAAATAATAATATAATTTCTAGAAGGGACAATGTTATTGAATCTCAATCTGATCTTGGGGTTGGGAAAATCTTCCTAAACATGATAGCAGAGGAAAAACTATAAAGGAAGAGACAAGGATTTTTGCTACATGAAAATAAAACGTATCTCTTTGCTCATTTATTTATCAGTCAATTCTCCAGCAAATAATCTAGTGAGTGTCTCCTATATGCTGAACACTGTTTTAGGTACTTCAAAAACAATACCAACTTATAAGACAAATGACAAAATGTGAAAGTTTTTCACATCGTACAAGGCAAGCAAAGAGTTCATATTCTCACCTTTATGAGTAATCCTGATCAATTATTAGAAAAAGATCAGCATCACAATTGGAAAATGGGCAACATACCTGAACAGCAGTTCACAGACAGTTCACAGCAGTTCACAAAGGGCATGACACATAAAAAATAACATACATTGAATTGAAAATGAGACTGGTTGGTGTTGTATCCGAGTGTGCATATTGACATGTTCTGGACCAGTGCTCACTGATTCATTCAGCAAACATTTTGGAACCCTAACTTGCACATGTGTTCTTGGGAGGAAAGAAAGGGCATTTGGTTCAACAGTGAAGAGGCCAAGAGTTTGTCTGGAACTGTAAACAATAAAGGGTTCTTCCGTCTAGTTGATGTGCTTTGAGCCAAGCAAGTAATGAAACCAAGTTGAAATTGAGAATGTTCTTTTCCTCTCCAGGTACCTGGGGATAAGTCAGCATGCAGATGCTCTCTGGGGTCTTAACTTCTCCCATGCTGAGACAGGAGTTTGAGTAAACACTGGTGCCCTGTGGTCTCTGATGGAGCAGCTTCTATTGACTCAAGGTTATATGCTGGCCAGGGGCTCGGAGGTGGTTTTGGCAACCTCCTCCAGCCAGAGGAGTACTTAGAAGTGATGAACCACTCCGAAAAAATTCATTTGGGGGCTGTAGCTGACTGCTGGATTTCCCACCGACCGTGGGGTGCTGGGACCCGTTCTAGAATGGCTCACTCCTTCCCCTGTCATCTCTTTTCTTCCCTCCCACCCTTAGACTCACACATAGCACTTAGGTGTTTCAAGCATTTCTACTTTTTAGGAATTCATATATGGTTAGAAAGCCTTCCAGCTGCCAGTATTATGTAAGTGTCTACCTCTATGTTTTCGGTACTGTCAGTTTCTTTATTTCATTGTAAACGTTTAATCCAGGAAGAATTTATTTTTATTATATGTGGGATGAGACAGAGATTCATTAATTAATTCAACAAGATTTACCGAGTCCCTGTTAGGCACCAGGCACTGTTGGGACATTTGAGAAAGACTTTCTTCAGTATTAAACATCAGATTATATTATGCCCAATAACACAAGATACGAGGTTTTCTGAATGCTTTCCAAATTCATGTATTTTAGGAAAAAGAATAGGAGGAGGTGCTATGAGCTCGTTTTTACAATATGATGTTGTATTTTTCTCCTCTCCTAGACTTTTTAAACTGAATACACACTCTTCCACAATCCCAGTCATTCAGCTCATGCTTTTCTTCACGTGGAATGAGATTCCTCTTTGACTCCTCACCCACTGCTCACTCTTCTGATGTGCTAAGCTCTTTGACCTACATAGCTGTAGTCAGTGGATGACAACTTCTCGACATCACACGTAGTCTGTGATTAGGAACCAGACTGAAGCAGATGATCTGATTTCATGGCCACCTCTGCTACGTATTCGCTCTTGCCTTAGGCAAAGTGCTCGACCTCTCTGTGCCTTAGTTTCTATACGTATAGAATGCCCTAGAAAGAGTACTTACTTCCATGGGGTCTGAGTGCCAAATGATTTAATTTAATTTAAAGCATTTAGAATAATTCCTGGGATATACATGTTAGCTATTAATATTGCTATTGCATATTTTGAGGGATCTGTGTTACTTCATGTTTGTCTGTGACTCTGGTACTGATATGTTCTCATCGTTAATGGACTCCTTTGGAGACAATCCCAGGAGCCACCACATCAGTGCACTCAGCTTGGGCAATGGGGAATATCCCTAGGGGACACCCATGGATGTGAGGGTAACATTTTTCATTACTTTTCTTGTGGGAAAAGATACATAACATAATATTGACCATTTTAACCATGTGTAAGGGGACAGTTCAGTGGCATTAACTACTGTACCTTCATGATGTTGTGTAACCATCAACACTAATTATACCTAACACTTTGGAGTTATTCTTAATGTTTTGCAAGTACCTCTGCTTAGAAGAGCCTCCCCTCAACCACATTGGTCTCATACAACTGGTGAGCTCAGCTGCACCGTCACTTCCTCCATATTGCACCTTCCTTGATCCTCCATCCAGATTTGATTACCTCCACTGCATCTCAGATACTTAATGTATCACAGAACTTACCAGAGTTTAAAATAACTTTATTCCTCAGTTGGTTTTGGCCCATTGTTTCAACCCATAATTTTGCATCCTGATCCTGACCTAACATATTGGTGACCCTCCCAGGTTTGTAAACACCTGCAAATTTGATTAGCTGGTCTTAATGACCTCGAAGATCCTGCCACACAAGAAATAATGAGCAACTAGCCAGGATATTCAGTGGCACTTTGGTTGACAATACATGAGGAAGGTCAAGTCCATGTCATGTAGTGTGGCTGTACTTGAACACAGCCCTGTTGGCATGCTTATCTTTGCTGAACATTTCTCCTCGGGATTCTTCCTTCCAAGGCCCACCATACTGTAGAGATACAGGACTTTTCTGCTTCTGTTGACAAGCTATGGAAGCAGATCCTGTGGGCCAGGCCATCTTCAGGACAATCACAGGAAGTTATTCCATGCCTTGGACAAGTCCAACTCTATCTGGCAGGGAGCAGAAGGTTACAGGCCATCAGGCTGAAAGGTCACCAGCAATGCCAGGGCTAGTGGCATTGAGCCAGGACAGAGAGGAGAAGTGTGTAACCTGCTCCTGGAAATTCCCAACCTTTGTGGCCCCCCTTGGCAAGGAAGTAGAAGGCAGAGGGAAAGGGCCCTCTTGAGTAAAGCTCAGCAGAATATAGAAAATTAACCAGATTTCTGTTTCTTTAATGATGCTTACCTTTTGCAACATATAAACACCCCCCAAGCCTCGTGAGTGTGTTCAAGGTGTAGCTACTGGGCAGAGAACGAGAGATCAGCTTAGAGGAGCAGGTCTTGGGAAGTTACCAAAAATCTCTAAGTTGTTACCAAATGCTTTATTTCATTTCATGTTCTGGGACCACATCCAAGATTCCTAGGGGCCTTGCAAGTGGCAGTCAGTAATTGAGTTGTTAGGTTTTCTAAACAGTAACTAGAATCTACTAAGTATATGTCAATAGCAACACAAGAACAAGAAAAACACCGTAGGGGAAAGTTGTCCACAGTCAGAGGAGCAGGGGTGAGGAAGGGTGTCAAAGGAAATGAAAAGTCAGTAAATCAGACAAGAGCAAGTCTTATTCCTCTTTCCTTCTTTTCTCTGTGTCTTCTGGACTCCAAAGAATGTTTGCACATGAAGGGACAGAAATATCCAACTTTGCAATACAGAGCTAAATCAGAGGAAATAACTTTGACAGTTCCATGTGATAGAACAGTGCTCAAAGTGCTCTAGCACATGACTGTTTTCCTCCAGATACCCCCAGGGCAAACTGCAGAGTGTGGCAGGAGCAACCAGCTTGAAAACTTGCCTGGTAAAGTTCTAAGCTATCTTGAAGGATCATCAACCAACTTGAATGGCCACATACCCTCTCCTTACTGTGGCTCTCTGTTTTCTCTCTTCTTTAATTTCAAAGAATTTGAAACAATGTTGTTGAACACCGAATGGGGGAGCCATGGGTTCAGATTCACTGTTAATCAGTGAGCAAGCCACTGCATCTGTCTGAGGACCAGTTTCTTTTTCTGGAAAATTAGGGTAGTAGCTGCCTTGACCACTGCACAAGATTAGGAATGTAAGTTGATAAAAACTTGTAGGAGAAAGAAATGTCATCAGTGAAAGCTCATTTGCCCTTGTTCCATGAGGCCTTGATAGCATGTTACGCAATAGTATTATCTGCTAATTGCAAACCAGAACCCTGTGATTCAGTCTGAATCCTTTCCTCTCCCTGGTGGCCCACATGCATTTGGTGACCCAGTCCTATTAATTCTCCTTGCAACTTGTCTGCTATGGCCACATCTCTAGCTTCATCTTCCATCGCTCCAAACCTCTGTCAGTTACAAACTCGTTCAGGTGGCACTCATTAACAGCATTTGGCCCAGTTCTTGGTTCATTGCACCAAGCGTCATAAAAGCACAGCCTGGGTCGTATTCATCGCTGTTTCCCTTGCACACATCACAGGGCTTGGTTCACAGTAGGCCTTGGATAAATGTCTTTTCACAAGAGCATTGAGTCCATTTACATTTTAAGTAATTATGGGTGCCTTTGGATTGACGTCAAGCGTCTTATTGTGCTTTCTATTTGTCTTTTCTAGGTTTCTTTTTCTGCACTTTTAAATTTTCCTTTGGATTGAGTGTCTTTTTGTAAACTTACTATTTTGAAATCACTGGATTCACAGGAAGTTGTAACGAAATGTCCGGAAGACCAGTGCATCTTTTCCCGCGGTTCCCTAAGTGTCGCCATCTAGCATAATTCTAGTGTGGTCTCACAACCAGCAAATGACATTGATACCCTCTAAGAGCAGCTGTAGGTGTCACCCCTTGCACGTGCATGTGTGCACATGTGTAGCTGTGTGTGATTTCATCACCTATGTAGAGTCGTGTACCCACCACTGAAACCAATACTGAACTGTTCCATCACAAAGATCCCTTGTGTTGCCCCTTTATAGCCATACTTTAGTCAGTCATTCTGTCCACAACAACACATTGAGTATGTATTGTATGCCAAGACTGTTAAAGATGTTGGAGGTACTTTAGGGACCAAGATGGGCAACGTCCTTGCCTTCACAGAGCACACAGTTTAGGTCAGCACAGGCTAAAGTTCCAGGGAAAGTTGGAGCCAGTTGCTGTTCACTGGGTGTGGCTTGGTTTCCAGGATTTCTGTGTTCTGTCTGTAACTCCAACTGCTCCCCAAGCTAGTTCCATTTCCAACGTCTCACCAATTTACATTCAACTTGAAAGCCTTTCACAGTTGGTTCAGGTAGGTTCTTAGGAACATTTTTATTTCCTCCTTGTCTTTTAATCTGAGGCATCTCCTCTACCTGGTCAGTAAGGCCACTGAAAAAGCAGTGCAGAAGGAGACCAACACCTGTAAGCAATCAGAACAATCAGAATCTGAGCACCAAAATCCTGGCGCTGTAGACGCTCTTGGCCAGGACAGTATGAAGCACGTCCATGGGTCAGGAGGGGAAGAGGCCCACACAATTCCTTTTGGCAGGTTCAGTCAAAAAGTGCCATTGCTGAAATGACAGCAATATTGAAGGATCAAAACACAGAGCTCCAAATTCAGATAGATATAGCTTCTCCTCCCTCAGCCTGAGTTGGAAAGCCTGGCTCTGAAGGCAGGTTGCTGACCCCTCCTGTGCACATGTGAAGGAAATGACTTCATAGCTTTGGGATTTCACCACTGCAGAGGGGGCAGAGGGCCAATTCTGCTGAAACAAAGGGACAATAATCACTCTCACCAGAAAAGTAGTTTAAATCAGAGGTGTCTCTTTACAGCCTCAGAGACTTTCAGGATGTTTCTCAGTTCATTTCTGTGTCTTTTGACAATGGATACAATCCAGGCGGGCCACTTCAATTTTATTGGAGTGAATTCTGGAGCCAAAGAAGTGAAACTTGCTGTAACCCAGCCAGGTTTATTTTACTGTGCAAGTAGAATTGAGTGCAGAAGGAACGTGTCCAAACTTCCAAGCCTTGTTCGTTGTTCAGTTTAATCCTGAACAACATGCTGCGGTATCTGGATAGTGTATTTGTTGATTTTGAGTTAAAACTCTGATATGACACCTTGCCTGACAGCCTAAGTTCCAGCTTGGAGACCATGTCTATCTGGTTCACTGTTACATCTCCAGCTCCCAGCACATAAATATGTGATGAGTAAATTCTGGTAATTAGGTTTGCTATAAACCACAATACTAGTCTTGTTCCTCAAGAGTAGTGTTTTAAACCTAGGTCTGTGATATCATGAAATCACGTGTACAATTCATTCATTCAACAAGTATTTACTGAGCGACTATCCTGTGCCAGGCACTACTAGGCCCAGAGGATAAAATAGTGATCAAGACAGACAAGGCCTCTACTGTCCAGGAGCTCACATTCTACTGGTGGAGGCAGAGAATGACTGTGACTGGCCAGTGAGGCTGGCCACTTCAATATGGATGATCAAAGAGGGTCTCTCTGAGAGATGACAATTAAGTTCAGGTCTCAATGACAGGAAGCAGAGATCTGCATGACAGCCATGCAGAGATCTGTGTGACAGAGTATTCCATGAAGAAGGAACAAGTAAGGCAAAGTCCCCAAGATGGAGAGAATATTCTACATGTTCTGGAATGCAAAAACACTAGTGTGGAAGAGCAAGAGAGTGGCTGAGATGTGAAGTGGGAGAGACAGGCAAAGCCAGTTCATGTGGGACGTTCTAGTCTACGTGAAGGGTTTTGGGTTTTGTTATTAATATATTGGGAAGCCTTTAGAGGGTGCTGACCAAGGGAACAACATGATCTGATTATGATTTTAAAATGTTACTGGCTTCTTTGTTAAGAATGAATTTATGGGGGGAGTTGAGAGTGGATGTGGGAAGACAAGAGGCTATTTCAATTACCCAGGTGAGAGACAATGGTGACTCGGACTAGGGTGGTTGTGGGGCAGGAGTGGTGCATGCAGAGAAGTGGACTGATTTGGAATGTTTTGAAAGTAGAGTCAACCACTAGTGGAGAGTGGAAGCAAAGATCACACCAAAGTTTTTGTATTTAGAAAATGGAAGGATGGTGGTACCACTGGGAGGTATTGGGAGGCTGGGAGAGGAGTGGGTTAAGAGGGCATGAAATAAAAGCTGCATTTTGGGCATGTTAAGTTTGACAGACCTCTTAGATGTGTGTGCCTGTGCCATCAGAACAGCTTGTGTGTATGTGTGTGTGCGTGCACAGGCACACACATGCATGTTTCTGACAAAAGAAGATTCATGTATTTAATCATGTTCTCTAAAAGGTTCACAGCCCATAAAAGATGAGGAATTCACTGCTGAAATGATCCATCTTGAGACTGTGGTTTCGAGATAGGCGAATTCCACTTCTGTTGATAATACATATATCCTGAGGTATAAGCAACTAGTTTCATGAAACTGTTTTTTATTCCTCTGTACCCTGAGGATACAGCCAAACTACCATTTAGAATACTTTTCCCTTTCAAGTAGGTTTTGTGTATGCCACACTCTTCTCGTATCTTCGGTCTATTAGTGATCACAGTTCAATTCCTTCTACCCTCTTGACATCCCTTTTCACTTATTTTGTTTTCATCTGTGACCACTTACTTTTATGCATTGTGATCTGCAGGGGTGCTTGCTAAAATGCACATTCCTGGTCCCCAAGTCAGGCCTGGTGAATGAGGATCTCTGGAGCTGAGGTCCAGGAATGTGCATTTTTAACAGCTCTCTGGGTGATTCTGGTGATTCCTGTCTTCAGTGTCTAAGATGTTATTATGCCCATCTAGTGTATTTTTTTGTGTGGGTCAGATATTGTATTTTTTACCTATACATGTTCCATTTTTTTCTTGTCTGTAACTTCCATTTCTGTCATTATGTTCGTATTTTCCTTTACATCTCAAATTTTATAACAGCTGTTTTAAAGTTGTCTGCTTATTCTATCATCTCTGTCATTTCTTTTTTTTTTTTTGTTTTTGTTTTGTTTGTTTTTTTTGTTTTTTTTTTTTTTGTTTTTTTTTTTTTTGAGACGGAGTCTTGCTCTGCCACCCAGGCTGGAGTGCAGTGGCCGGATCTCAGCTCACTGCAAGCTCCGCCTCCCAGGTTTATGCCATTCTCCTGCCTCAGCCTCCCGAGTAGCTGGGACTACAGGTGCCCGCCTCATCGCCCGGCTAGTTTTTTTTTGTATTTTTAGGTAGAGAGAGGGTTTCACCGTATTAGCCAGGATGGTCTCGATCTCCTGACCTCGTGATCCGCCCGTCTCGGCCTCCCAAAGTGCTGGGATTACAGGCTTGAGCCACCGCGCCCGGCCCATCTCTGTCATTTCTAGGTTTCTTTCTATTGACTGATTTTTCCTTTGGTTATTCGTCATATTTTTATGCTTCTTTACATATTTAGTAATTTCTTGGATGTTTTCATTGTAAATATTATATTATTGAGTGTCTACTTTTGTCTTCCCTTAGAGTGTTGAACTTTGTTTTGGCCACCAATTCAGTAACTTGCTGATGAGCTTGATCATTCCAAGCCTTCTTTTTAAGCTTTCTTAGGGCAAATCTAGAGCAGCCTGTACTCTAGGGCTAGTTTGGCCTTACTCTTGCTTCTAAGGTGTGGCCTTTCTTGAGTCTCTACTGAATGTTCCAGGTCTCTCCATTATGGCTGATAAAAAAAGCACTCAAATATCTCTCAGCCAGAGCTCTGGCAGTTATTTAGATTTGGGGTCTTCAGTAGTTGTTTTAGGATTCACCTCATGGGGTTTCACTCTACACACATGAATGTTAGTGTTCAGCCAAAGTCTCATGGGGAAACACCTATGTAGATTTCTAGAGCTCTTTCTCTACATAGCTGTGTTCTCTGTGGTCCTTTGTCCTGCAAATTCTAGCCACCTCACCACCCAGAATTCCGATCTCTGCTTTCTCAACTCTGTGAGATGGCCATGGTTGAGAAAGTGCTTACAGGATGAAAGCCAGGGTGATCAGGGACTCACCTCTTTTGCTTTCCTTTTATACAGGCCACAGCTCTGCACTGACTGCCATCTAATGTCTATTTCATATATTTATTTGATCTACTTTTCTAGTTGGTTTTATGTGTAGGGGGCAAGTTCAGTGTCCAGTACACTAATGTGGCTGGAAGTGGAAGTCCTTCCAGGTGATTCAGATGCATAATAAAGGTTGCAGAGTGTATTCATTTCCTAGGGCTGCTGTAACAAAGTATCACAGACTGGGTGGCTTAGACAAGAGAGGTGTATTATAGTCTCACAGTTCTGGAGGCTGGACGTCTGAAATTAAGCTGTCAGCAGATTGGTTCCTTCTCAAGGCTGTGAGGGAAGGATGTGTTCCAGGCTTCTCTCCTTGACTTGTAGATGGTCATCTTCTCTCTGTGTCTTTTCACAATGTCTTCCTTCTATGCATTTCTATGTTCCAATTTCCCCTTTTTATGAAGACACCAGTCATATTTGATTATAACCTCACTGTAAGTTGCTAAAGATTATTTCCATATAAGGTTATATTTGGAGATACTGGGGGCTTAGGAGTTTAACATATGAATTTGGCGGGGTGGGTGACACCTTGCCGTTGCATAGGACCCACTTCAGCCTTGCAAGTACTCACACCTTTGTTCACTCCATTAGGAAACAAACTTGGAGATGTTTGTTAACTATGTAATCAGCAAGTTGGATTGTTTTAAGATGAGAACAATGTGTAGCTTTTACTCTCAGAAGAATGGGATTAAACTGTTCTCTAACAATTTTATAAAAACTAACAAGCCTGTGACCTAGACACACCTTCCTGGAGGAGACTAGAAATGAGCACAAACACCTTTACACAAGGTTACAGGATATTGCAGGGTTTTGTTGTTAGAGATGATACTGGTCGGTGGTAATGAGTCAGCTTGGTTGCTGTGGCAGGAAAGGCTGATGGGAAGTGGATCTTTTGATGGTCAGAGCTGGAAAAGCCCTCAGAGCTCATCATTTTATAGTATGGAGAGAAGCAGTTTCCCCAGGGCAAGTGATGCCATGAGCCCTGGTGGCCAATAGTCACATTGTCATTTTATTTTGTTTTGTTTTATTTATTTATTTATTATTTATTTATTTATTTATTGAGATGAAGTCTCACTCTGTTGCCCAGGCTGGAGTGCAGTGGCCCGATCTTGCTCACTGCAACCTCCGTCTCCTGGGTTCATGCAATTCTGCCTCAGCCTCTTGAGTAGTTGGGATTACAGGTGCATGTCACCACACCTGGCCAATTTTTGTATTTTTAGTAGAGAAGGGGTTTCACCATGTTGGTCAGGCTGGTCTTGAACTCCAGACTTCAAGTGATCCGCCCACCTCCGCCTCCCAAAGTGCTGGGATAACAGGCGTGAGCCACCGCCCCTAGCCCACATTGTCATTTTATAAGTCACTTTTACACTGATAATGTTTTGCCATTGTTTCTCATTGGTTCACTACAATTATACCATAAGGGTGACAGGGCAGGGTTTACTATTTCTATTTACAGGTGACAGGACTGAGGTTTGCAGAAGCTGAGTTACTCAAGTACTGTGTGCTCAAAGTCACACAGAAAGTCAAAAGTAGAATCAGAACTCAAATTCAGGTCTCCTGACTTTCAATTCAGTGCCTCCACCACACCCATTTTTGTACTCCATTTCTCTAAGTTACTGTTGTGGATACTTGTTTGCATAGTGATTCTGCTTTCTAGATCCTCTTGACCCAGGCTTATCTTCACAGTCTATCCTGAACTCTTGACCTCACACTTTTCCATCTTGGCTTCCCAAGCTGCTCATGACCTACCCGGCAGAGAAGGACTGAGGGGAGAAGGTGAAGTCCAGCACAGCTACTTGAAGCCAGCAATCCTGCAATTTTATGTTTCCATAAAATGCAAACATCTCAGTAAGAAGAGAGGGCAGCCCTCAGGTCCCAGCATCCTCACACCCTCTGTTCTGAAGTGTTCACCATCATCTTTTGTACTCTTTACTTCCTGACCCATCTCTGAACTTCTTAGGTTCAGACCCCTCCACTTATCTCTTATTTATACTCTGACCCCCTCTTCACATCTGGTAGTGATGCTGGACATTGAGCATAAACCTCTGCTTTCCTTCCTCATCCTGTGAGCTTATGAACTCCCTGGTAAACATAGCACCCTTTTTCTTTACATGCACAGTGTCTGACACGTAGTAGACACTCGGTAAATATTGATTGAATGAATCCACAAATATGCCCTGTACAGAGGAATTGTTTTAAGATTTTTTTTTTGTATTTATAAATATACCACAGTACATTTGACCTTTTCCCCCCACATACAAGATAGATCATTCAGTATTTGTCTTGCTGTGTCTGTCCTGCTCCACTTACCATAATGTCCTGTAGATCCATCTATATTTTTGCAAATGGCAGGATCTCCTTCCTTTTTAAGGATGAATAATATTTCATAGTGTGATGCGATGCACATACCACAATATCTTTATCCACTTATCTGTCAACAGACACCTAGGATGTTTCCATATCTTGGCCATTGTCAATTAATGCTGTGCTGATCATGGGAGTGCAGATATCTTTATGAGATGGTGATTTCACTTCCTTTGGTTCTATACTCAGAAGAGGGTCTGCTGGGTCAGGGTCTGCTGGGTCATGTGGTAGTTCTAATTTCAACTTCCTTAGGAACCTCTATAGTGTTTTCCATAG
Organism: Trachypithecus francoisi; assembly: GCF_009764315.1. Lineage (NCBI taxonomy): Eukaryota > Metazoa > Chordata > Mammalia > Primates > Cercopithecidae > Trachypithecus > Trachypithecus francoisi. Next base: position 27,204,808 of record NW_022681471.1, read on the forward strand.
GGTTGTATGAATCTACATTCCCACCAACAGTATACTAGGGTTTCCTTTTCTTCACACCCTCACCAACACTTGTTATTGCTTGTCTTTTTGATAATAGCCATTCTGATGAATATGAGATGATATGTCATTGTGGTTTTCCTTTGTATTTCCTTGGTAATTAGTGATGTTGAGCACCTTTTCATATACCTGTTGCTATACTTGAATGTGTCCTCCAAAGTTTGTGTGTTGGAAACTTAATCCCTAATGCAACAGTGTTGGGAGGTGAGACCTTTAAGAGGTAATTAGGCCATGAAGTCAGCCCTCATGAATGGGTTTATGTCAGTGTCAAGGGAGTGGGTTTGTTATAGAGAGAGTGGATTTTTTCTGAAAGTGAGTTCAGCTCTCTCTTGCTCTTGCATGCACTTGCTTGCCCTTCTGCCTTCTGCTATGGGGTGACACAACAAGCAGATCCTCACCAGATGCTGAGCAGATGCTGGTGCTATGCCTTTGGACTTCCCAGTCTCCAGAACCATGAGCAACATAAACTAATATTGTTATAAATTATCCAATCTCAGATATTCTGTTATGGCAAAAGAAAATGGACTAAGATACCTGCTAGACATTTTTCTGACTTTTTTTTTTTTTTTTTTTTGAGACGGAGTCTCACTCTATCGCCCAGGCTGGAGTGCAGTGGCCGGATCTCAGCTCACTGCAAGCTCTGCCTCCCGGGTTTATGCCATTCTCCTGCCTCAGCCTCCCAAGTAGCTGGGACTACAGGCGCCCACCACCACGCCCGGCTAGTTTTTTGTATTTTTTAGTAGAGACGGGGTTTCATGGTGTTAGCCAGGATGGTCTCGATCTCCTGACCTCGTGATCCACCCGTCTCGGCCTCCCAAAGTGCTGGGATTACAGGCTTGAGCCACTGCGCCTGGCTTTTCTGTCTTCTTTGGAGAAATGTTGTTCAGATCCTTCACCCATTTTTAAATTCTTTTTCTGCAATTGAGTTGTAAGAGTTCTTTATAAATTTTGAATATTAATCCTTTAATGTAGTTTGCAAATATTTTTCCTAGTATATAGGTTGCCTTTTCATTTTATTGATTGCTTCCTTTCCTGTGCTTTTCTTTGCTGATTGCACCCTCATATCAGGCTATCAAAGGCACAAAATGTCTGATTGTTTCTCTTCCCAAGTTAGCAGCTGTTGATGCTTAATAGCTATACCTATTAATTCATTGGGGATAGCAAAGTGGGGATATTCTAATTCTGTCATTTTTTTTTCCATTACTAATCAGAATACATTCATAAAGAAACATTCCCTTCATCTACCCAAGTGGGACAGCTCACATAGCAAAGGTTGGATAATGCTTGATTCTTCCCTTTACTTAACTAGTTTTCAAGGAAATGAAGTAGTTCCCTTACATCCTCTGAAGATGACAAATTCTTTTTCTAATATCACAATAAACTCATGGATTTAAGTATATTTGGTGGATTGCAAGCCACTATAGTGATTATACAATCATGCATCATTCAATGATGGGGATATGTTCTGAGAAATGTGTCATTAGGTGATTTAGTCACTTTGCAAATATCACAGGGTATACTTACACAAACGTAGCTTACTACACACCTAGGCTATATGGTATAGCCTATTGCTTCTGGGCTACAAACCTGTACAGCCTGGTACTGCATTGAATACCATAGGCAATTGTAACACAATGGTAGGTATTTGTGTATCTAAACATAGAAAAGGTACAATAAAAATATGGTATTAAATTTTATGGGATTCAGATGTCTCGGAGGATTGAAAAAAATCTTACAGGACCACCATTGTATATGTGGTTCATTGTTACTATAATGTCATGCAGCATATGACCATATTTATGAAAGCAAAAATTCTTTCATATATGGCCAGTGGTAACCTCTTCAGGTTAGCCCCTAAGTCCTTTTGAGATGGCTCTCGCCATTCCTTGTGGCTTTGTTTCATTGTAAAAAGCTTCACTTTGGTGCTGGCAGACTGACTGCTTTCAGGGGCTTTGTCACATGTCTTCCATTTTCCAGAAGCCTGTAAGCCTGGTGGAACAGAACTATATGTGGCCTCTGGTTTTACCTACTTAGCAAAGAGCTCCAAGAACACCCATTTCTGTTTTTGCATAATCACAACTCTTATGTAGAGATTTAAAAACCTAAGGGATGACACACTGGCAATTTTGCATGATTTAGCATCAAGACTATGCTACATCCTATTTAAGTTACTGTGTGACTGTTCTTTTTCCTTCCCACCTTCATGCCTGCCTTCCAGCCCTGCTGAACTACTTATGCAAAGTTTTCAGCCTTTCCACCTTAATGCCTTTGTGCATGCTGCTTCCTCCTGCCCCACTTTAGCCTCAGCTTAGTCACCACTTCTTCCCGGAAGCCTCCCCAGACAACTGATCTGAGAGAGATGTCTCTTTTGTTTGTTCCCATAGCATCTTGTTTTGCCTTATCGTAGCACTTATCTCACTGATTGCAATTGTCTGTTTATCCATCTGCTCACTCCCTTGTTGCCCATGAGACTGTGAGTGGCAGGGCCTGTGACTTGCTCACTTCATCTTCCCCAGTGTCTGCACAGTGTCCAGCATATTAGTAGGCTATCAATAGGTAATTGTTGAATGAATGAATAAAGCCCAAACTTCTTCATGTCACTCTTTCCATTGCACTCCCACCACTCCTGGTTCACTCTTCTGCTAGACCGCTCACTATCCTGAGTTGAAATCTACCCATATCATAATTCTACCCTTCTCCCTATCCCAGCTAGAGACTGAGGTCCTTTTAGAGACCAGCTCTAATCCCCTTTTCTATCTTCATTGTCTAGCAGGATGCATAGTGCAGAGTAGACACTCAATAAATAAACTCTTGGTGTTACTTCCAATATTGTTATTAAAAGATAAGAAATCTACTGTCTCCATAACACTAAGAGCAGTTAATGTGAAACTTGTTTCTGTGCTCAGTTTGACTTCCTCTTTTAGAATCATTTTTGGGAAGTGCAACAAAGTTCCTCTTTACATTTCCCCCACCAAAGTGGCTTTTGGAAAGTTTGGAGCACCCCATGCTCCCTCCTCAGCAGGCACACATGCCATTCTCTTATCCCCTGAGCCCCTTCCCTGACCTGGGCTTTATGTTCCTGTTTGCCTCAGTTGATGCCAGAAGCCCAAGTTTCCCACTTTCAAACCCCACAGCAAGACTCGAGCTACTTCTCTTATGTTTAGTGGCTCTACTCCCATCCAATGCCATGTTTTTGCAACAGGAATTCATCATTGAATCAATTTTTCTCTCCCTCTTGGGTGACCCCCACGAGCATACAAACATGCTGTTATTTTTCCTGTCTTAAAAACGTGGACTTAATCACACCACGTTGTTTGTCTCCTGAGTTTGTCTCCTTGTTTGACTCATGGCCAGACCTCTTCTCAAAGCCGTATACTGTCTGTAAGGGCAAGAGCAAACCAGGGTTCACCTGCCCCAACCTGACACAGAGTGACTGCCTTCCTTCTGCTTGCTGCCCCTTGCCACAGTCCTGGAAGGGCTTTTTATTCTAAGGCATAATTGGAGGTCAGTGCTTCTTTGGATTCTCTGACATCTCAGATTCATGTTCTCTGAGCAGGGAGGGAGCTGAGAATACTCCAAATAGTGTCTTTTCCTTTTTCCTGGCCTCTTGGTCAAAGCTGGTGGGCTTAAAAAGTATCACACACAAATGAAGCTAGAGATACAAAAGACTTCCTGTCCCAGGGGTCGCTGTACCTCCTGGCAGAACCCCACACTTCCTGCTGTCACACATGCTACCGCACGGGAGAGAAAACCACAGAGCTATAAATCTCTCCTATGCAACACTGAGTGTCTCCAATGGAAGAGAGCCCTGCGGTCAGCCCGTCATCCTTCTCTGTGCTCAATTCCCAACTGGGGTTCATGCCATAGTTCCCTACCGCAGAAAGTAAGCATATGCTATCCATGCAGGCTGGCCTGTCTGGCCCTTTGATGAACAAAGGGCACCTAAATGTAAGAAGACAAGGAACTCAAACATTTCCTTCCCCCTGGCTCCATGAGAGGGCAGGGAAGTTTACAGATCCAGGGCACTCCTTAGGGCTTTGGTCAATTGTAAATACCTCTTTCCCCAGGCCAGAGATCTGCACCCTTTCTTTGTACTGAGCCAAGATGGTACTGTATACATCAAACATTCTAGGTCAATGGTGAGTGGGGAGCCAAGGAGCCCTAGGTCATCCTCAGTAGTTCTCAGTGGCACAAAAGAGACCTGTCATATCTTGGCACTGGCTTCTGTGGAATATCATTCTCTTTTCTTTTCTGAGCATGGACTGAGCTTTACCTGTTCATCTGACCTCCAGGCTTGGCTCTTTCCAAGATTCCTATTCCATTAACGAAAGTTCCTTTTAGTTTTTACAGTGTTTCAAAACAGAGGCACTGATAGCTTGAGGCCAATCCTGCCATGCCTCACCCCCCACCCCATCTCCAGCCTTTATAACAAGCAAAACCCACATATTTTCAGATGCTCCAGAGAGGAATTAGACCATCCCTTGTTGAGAAACACTGTGACTTAGGGGGTGAATGCTTAAGAGTCTCCCATCTTTAAAAAATCCCTTGGCCCCAGAGCTTCCCCCTTTACAGTCAGATGTTTCTGAAGAGCTGAATACACTTCCTCTAGTTTTTTTTTTTTTGACTTCAAATCCATTACTGATCCTCCCATCCCAACCTGAGTTCAAATTCATTCCTACAGCTGTTTAGCTATATGACCTTGGGCACATTACTTAATCTCTCTGAATCTCAGTTTTATCAGACATAAGATGGAGATAGTAATAGTTACCCCTCCCATAGTATAGTTTTAGGGATTAAATGGATTATAGTAAAGCACTTAGGGTCTCTTACATAGGAATTGTAACTAGGCAGGCTAGTTAATTCTCTGAGAATTCTATTAGTGTTTTAATCATCATTGGGAGTTTTATGGAAGACAATTTGTCACCTTTAGACACTGGCAATCCTCTCTCCTCCTCTCCAATGTGTATGATTTTCCTTCTTGGCCAGTTGTGTAGAACTTAAATAACAATGTTAGAAGATACTGGTGCAGTGGTGAGCACTTGTGATTTGCATCTGATTTTAATGTATGATATTGGCTCTTGAACTGAGATAGATAGATAATAGTAAGAAAGCTTCCTTCTAGTTCTTTATTGCTAAGATTCTTTGAAAGCTTAAGTATATGTTACATTTGTACTACATTCCTTTGCTGCATCAATTTCAATGATTGTATAATTCTGGTCCTTCAAACTGTAGGTGTGAATCCCATTACTAGACTCTCATATCCTTACCTGTCCTTAAAATCATCCAATAAAGTAGACTTGAAGATGGGCACTAGTCCTGTAATACAAAGCGTTTCATCATTAGAATGGCTGATTTGCTTCCTTCCTGCTGTCCTTGTCATGACATGGGTTCTTGGCATAGCCTGAGAAGCAAGAGAAATTGGTCCAGTAACTCCTTATTGAATTGCCTTTCTGCAGGCCTGGCGCAAGCGCTGGTTTGTCCTCCGGCGAGGCCGCATGAGCGGCAACCCCGATGTCTTGGAGTACTACAGGAACAAGCACTCCAGCAAGCCTATCCGGGTGATAGACCTCAGCGAGTGTGCAGTGTGGAAGCATGTGGGCCCCGGCTTTGTTCGGAAGGAATTTCAGAATAATTTCGTGTTCATTGTCAAGACTACTTCCCGTACATTCTACCTGGTGGCCAAAACTGAGCAAGAAATGCAGGTGTGGGTGCACAGCATCAGTCAGGTCTGCAACCTTGGCCACCTGGAGGATGGCGCAGGTAAGAGCGGAGTTGGGGCTCCCATGTGCTAAGGGGTATCCCAGGACTGGAGGGCTACTGCAGAAAAACAGTTCAAGATGCCAAGCCTGCCTCCTCGAGGGTGTTTTGGCAGGCTAATTTATATCAGAACTGTTCCTACCAAATATGGTACTGGAAATAGCCCTCTTTTACTCAGTCCAAATGTGGGAAGGCAGAATCCATACACACACTGAGCATTGCAGGTTACTTTAATGGCTTTAAAACCCCTTCATGTCTTTGCTCTCATTCAACCACAGTGAAAGTCAAATGTGGATGAGGATGTCTTCCCATGATGCTGACACTCATGACTTTCTAGAAATATCAAATATTGCCACACTTCAAAACATTGTGGAACTCCAGTATTTCTGGTGCCTATTGGGTTGTTCATCACTAAATGGTAGAAAGAGAGAACTTGGCTACTTACCTTAGGCAAGAAAGATTTCCTGATACCTCCAAATGTCTCAAGTTCTCTGCAGAGGAAATTAGTTGTAAGTTTGCTCTGGGCCATTTCTGGACAGTGGGAGCAATTGACCCATGAAGAGTACCCCAGACTCTCTCTCTCTCTGCCACACGCACACACGCACACACACACACACACACACACACACACAACTCTTCCTATGTAATTTACCAGGTATATTGTACCTAGGGTTACAATTCACTTCCCTTCATGGATTTTGTTGTTGAGCCCCTGACATTATTGCAACATGCCCTTTTCCTCAAAATATGAGATTTTGAATCTGATTTCTTTTAGCCTCTTAGTCTAGTAGACAAAACTTGACCCCTAAATCCTGTGATCTATACTTGCTTCAACATTTTAAGGGTTACTGTATGGTTTCCGCCATCTGCCACTGAAATATCCATACTCTAACACTAGGTGGCAATGGAGAGTCAGAGTTGTATCTCCCTCCAGGACAGGCACAAGAGAACACATTCCTTTTCATTTCGTGAACCAGGGAAGCGTATTAAGTGAGGCTATTCAGTAATATTGCTGAGCATTGAGAACACTCAAATAAAAGGAAATGAAGTGATGGCAAGTTCTTTATCCTTGGTACAATGGACAAAACCTAATTGGAAAGTCGCATTAAGTAGGTTCTGGCTAGAGTCTGACATTATGCAAATCAAGCAGAGCCTCCCTGACCAACTTCTCCAGCCTTGCTGCTGGCTCTTTACCACCCTATTGCACACCTTCTGCCCTAAATAGGTATATCGTCATATACTGTGTTATATGTCTCCTCTGTTTCTTTCCTTATCCAGGTGTTATCCTAAAACATATGTACATAATACGTTTCCCAATAACCCAAGAGCAATAGGAATGAGTAAGGTACTGGAGAGCCTGCCCTGGCGTGAAGTTGGAGGAAGCCAGAAAACTCACCTGTGGTCCTTTCCATTCTCTGTAGCCCCCCTCAGTTTTTAGAACCACGTAAGAGCAGGGTCCTCTTCATCTGAGAATTACACCCAAAGGGCTTCCTTGTGACTTTTCACAGAGTGTTTGGTTCTGTCTCCAGCAACCATATAGTAGTCAACACATTGTGTGTGTACCCTCGCCAGGAGCTCTGTTGAAATGCTTTTGTATAGTAACTCGTCTCGTCCCCACAGCAGTTCTATGGCCTATGTGTGATTATTATCTCCACTTTATAGAAAAGGAAACTTGGAGAAGGCAGGCCATGTAGTCATGGCTATGGAGTAGAGCCTGGACTTGAACCCAGGCAGTTCTGGGTCATCCTGACTCAGGAATCCTGGACTATTAACTTGGTTCAAAGGGGAAATAAAAGCAGGCTTTTCATTAGCTGTTTCTGATCTGGAGTTCTCATTGGTTCCTGATTCAAATTCATCTTAAGGGCCATGTTTTCAGGTGATGGGGAGGATGTTATGCTGCTTGAGAAAAAGGAATGTGCTTTTCCAGCCACCACAGCACAGTGTTTCTTTCCTTCCCTTTACTTATAACAGTGATGAACAGGATTCTTTATTTATGTGTTATTTGTCTATCTTCTCTGCTAGAATCTAAACTTCAATGAGGGCAGGATCTTTGTCTTGTCTGTATGGTGAGGTTAGTGGCATTCTGGGCACATGGTAGATGTGATAGGTATTCTATATAGACATATACCTATAGAAACATGTATAGATATACATACGTATATGCACAAGTACATATATAATTATATGCATGGACTTGTTATGCATACATATATATGTATGTATGTTTGTTGAGTGAAAAAACAATGATGCAGGGCTGCTGCTGAGGGCCATAAAGAAGCTGTGTGTAGACTAACTGCGGAGTTTTAGGCCAAGAATGCTGGGTTTTTTACTCTTAATTGATTCAACACTTTGCTCTTGAAACATTGGCCTTCTTTCCCAGACATTGTTTATAGCTTGGGGAAATGGTCTCCTCCATCAGTACAAACACCAGCTGTGATTTGCATCTTCTGTTTGGCTTCTTTGATGCTGTTTGAGAAATGTTGAGTGCATGTTATAGCCATTCTTAAACATTAACCTGGGAAATGATTTCTCCAGCAGATTCTATGGAGAGCCTCTCTTACACGCCCTCCTCCCTGCAGCCATCCTCTGCCAGCTCCCTTCATACCGCCCATGCTGCCAGCTCCTCCTTGCCAAGAGATGACCCAAACACTAATGCTGTAGCCACTGAGGAAACAAGAAGTGAGTCAGAGCTTCTCTTCCTTCCAGATTATCTGGTTTTGTCCAACTGCGAGACTGGAAGACTGCACCATACCAGGTATGTTTATATCCAGGACTCTGTCTGAGCTGGGCCTGCTAGCATGCTCTCTAGAGTCACACTGCCTCCTCTTGCAGAGTCTGTAGCTGAGATGTGTTCAGTGTGCTTCACCAAATTAGTCCATTCAGTGGTAGCATTTTCTAGTGGGTGTGTCTGCTCTCATCTCTCTTCCTGCCAATGGGAAGGAACAGATTGCTATGAACCACTGTGAAAGATGAAGCATGTAGCATACTAAACAGAATGAGTCATGCATTTCAGCATTGTGGTTTCATTTCTAGCCTTGCATTTTCATGTGTATCTGATACTTAGAGGATGAAAAAATCAACAAACCATTTTTCTTTTGCCACACCAAGGGGTTGGTGTAACTGAGTGTTGTAGAGGGAATGTGGCTGTGCAAGTAGCAAGCAAGGTGGTACTGGGGGGATGGGAATGAGGCCAGTGTTGGTTTTGTGGTAGGTGGATGGCTGCATTTTAGTCCAACTTACATGCTTTTCTTCCCCAGTCTACCCACCAGATGTGATAGCTGGTCAAACTCAGACCGTTCATTGGAACAGGCTTCATTTGATGACGTTTTTGTTGACTGCCTGCAGCCGCTCCCGTCCAGTCATTTGGTCCACCCCTCATGCCATGGCAATGGAGCTCAGGAGGTGCCATCCTCGAGGCCTCAGCCTGCCCTGATCTGGAGTAGAGAAATCAATGGGCCACCCAGGACCACTTGTCTTCTTCACCATTGCTGGAAAGTTCCTTAAGTTCCACCATTCAGGTAGATAAAAATCAAGGTTCCTTACCCTGTGGAGCAAAAGAACTAGACATTATGTCCAACACTCCACCTCCTCGCCCTCCTAAGCCAAGCCATCTGTCTGAACGGCACCAAGAGGAGTGGAGTACACACAGTGGCAGCAAGAAGCCAGAATGCACTCTGGTTCCAAGAAGAATCTCTCTCTCTGGTTTAGACAACATGAGAACCTGGAAAGGTAAGTGTTGGGTCCTAAGATTCAGGCGCCAAGAAAACCCTGGCTCCTCCTCACTCTTTGTGTCCATGTGAGGTCATGCCAATGGACCCAACCAATGGGGCTAGATTAGAATTACCTTGATGTGTACAGCTTGGTAAAAAGCCACATCAGTAATGTGTACTTGTGTACATATGTGCTTGTCCCTTGCTCAAGCTGGCCTGATCTTCTAATGGGGCTGGATCCTTGGTGGAAGCATATAACCTAAAAGCAGCACTCTTCTGTTCCCAGATCCCCCCACCCCTCCTTTGAGCCTGGCCACCAGGAGAGACATTTAGGTCCCCATAGATGCTGCAATAGGTTGGAACACTGGTCCCTTGTGATGGGCTTGCCCATGCAAGTCCTTGCCCATGTGGTAAGCTTTCCACCTGAATCTGAGATCCTAGTGTTTTTTGGAGTCACTCAGGGACCCACTTGGTACAAAAGTTGATGTCTTTTGTCTCAACTCAGTCCCATTCCCTTCTTTGCCTGTCTCTCACATACATAGAGAGCCCTGAGACCACAGATCATCACTGCCTTCTATTTTTCAGCAATCTCATCAGCCTCATTCATCATCCCACTAGACTTGTTCTTTCCAAATTCTAACTGGCTGTACAAAGGGCCCTCTTACAGCCCTCTTTTGCCCTTTTCTATAAGGCCATTTATCCTCACGAGATTATCTTGCAATTCTGCTTGCAGTTCCATCTTCCTCCACCTGTTTCTTTCCACCTGGGCCTCTCTGGCCTTCAGAAGCAGTTTGGTGAAAGCCAACTTAAGCCCATTCAGTGTGTTTTTTTTATTGCGGGATCTGGCCAGCAGCCTACAATGCAATGGGACTCTCTCTTTGTTCCCAGGTGGATTGGCAGGTCGAGAAATAACAAACACACACAAGATAGTGAAAGCTAGGTCCAGGGGGGTCACCACCTTCTGGTCCCGTAGTGCCAACAATGCACTGGATATGCCAGCATTTATTATTAAGTTTAGTGAGGGCAGGGGTAGGTTAGTGAGGGCTTTAGGGTCATTTGATTATGAGGTGAGATAGTCACATGGGGATTAAGTAGTTCTTTAACATAACATCTGTATGCAGAAGTACAGTATACAGAGATAAGAATTTACAGTATAGTGTGTGCATCCAGAATTTCTAACAGAGCCTTAAAGCAGGCACACCATCTTTCCATAACCTATGATTAGCAAGATATTAATCAGCAGTAGCAGTTGCAGCAAAAGCTGGTTACAAACAATTCATAGAAACAGGACGTGAAGTTAGACAATTGGTTAGACCAGAATTTCTCAGAATGGGGCATGCCTTAACCCTAAAGAGGCCTAGAAGAGCTGCAGCAAGCTGAGGACGTTTATAGCCCTATCTTATCCATGTGGACAGGCACCCCCCCCATGCATCCGTTTATAGGCTCTCCACAAGGTCACATTCCATTCCCAGAGCTATGAACATCTGCTTTTCTGGGATAGGAATCTTGGTGATGTGAAACCTCCCTGACTGCATGTCCATTCATAGGCTCTCTGCAGGGGAAGCACATCATACGCTGTTGGCTCATTCTGGCAGCCCAACCTTGCATTGTCTTTACACAATCCTGCATGCAATTTTGTATTTACAATAATCAGGAGCATTTCATCTTTTATTCTGTAGCAATAGTTTCAGGGGGTCTCCCTAGAGTTTTTCAGTGACCTCTTCTTTACTGCTTTGCTGGGCCACCTCATCTTTCTGCCGTGAGCCAACCAACCTTAACATTTTGCTCTTCTTTCTTACATCAGTCTGTATCTCTCAGATACACAGACACAGAAACTAATTATCTCTGTGTCTTTCTCCTTTCTTCTTCTCTTTCTTTCTCTCTCCATTGAAATATAATCACCCACACATCACTACTTGTTTAGGCCATGTTTTCAAGGAATTATGGAAAGTGGAAGGAGTGCAAATTTATTTTCAAATTGTATGAATCCCTCATTCTGACTGAGGATTTTTTTTTTTTTTTTTTTTTTTTTTTTTTTTTTTTGAGGCGGAGTCTCGCTCTGTCGCCCGGACTGGAGTGCAGTGGCCAGATCTCAGCTCACTGCAAGCTCCGCCTCCTGGGTTTCCGCCATTCTCCTGCCTCATCCTCCCAAGTAGCTGGGACTACAGGCGCCCGCCACCTCGCCCGGCTAGTTTTTGTATTTTTAGTAGAGACGGGGTTTCACCGTATTAGCCAGGATGGTCTCGATCTCCTGACCTCGTGATCCGCCCGTCTCGGCCTCCCAAAGTGCTGGGATTACAGGCTTGAGCCACCGCGCCCGGCCTGACTGAGGATTTAAGTTACTGGCAAAAGCCTTCCCTAATGTCCCTAATGATGTTACCATTACATATGTTTCTTCCTTTTGACTGTCCTTATGAAGTAGGTATATACTGATTACACAAATGATCTGGATGTGCTAACATGTGTGAACAGTTGACAAAAAGGGAAAAATGAAAGTGGTTAAGCACATTTTAGGAAGTGAAATGAATAAAACCAGTAGAATAATAACATATGAAAATGAATCAAAAGTCTTAAATTGAAGAACAAAAACTTGAAATAATTTGAAATTTCAACACAAACATAAAACAATTAGGTTGTGTTATTTTACATGAAGGCAAACAAAGGTTAAAACTAAGTAAAATAGAGGTTTTGACCATGAAACAAAGACCAAGACAACAGTGATGCCTAGAAGCAAAATGGCTCTGATAAAGCAGAGGGAATGCATAAAGTTTATTGTTCCACCTTTCCCACCGAGATTTGCCTGGAATCTGTGTTGGTGCATGGTGGCAGAGTAAGTCACGGTTCATTTTTGTCCATCTGGATCTCCATCCAATGACCCTGCAAGGCTGTCCTGCCCCCATGGCCCTCCAGCGCCCCCTCTGCCATAGATGAAGTGCCCATGTATGTGAGGGTCTGAGTCTCCTTTCTATCCCTTGGAGCCCACTTGTCCAGCTTGCACCAATACCACACTCTCTTAATTACTATACCATTCTATCTTAATATCCAATAGGACAAGTCCTCCTGCCTTTAAGAATATAATGGCTATTCTAGGGTCAATTTTATAGTCAACTGGTCAGGTTCTAGACACACGTATATAATATATTGGGGATTTGAGGAGGATTGCATCATATTTAGATCAGTTTGTGAAGATTTTACATCTTTACAATGTTGAATTTTCCAATCCATGAATAGGAAATATGCTTCCATTTATATAGGTTTTATTTTTGTATTTTAAAATATTTGATTGACAAAGATTTCGTATATTCAAGCTGCGAATGCATATGTATCAGAACATGATGATTTGATATGCACGTGCATTATGTACTGATTATTACAATCAAACTAATAATACATCCATGGCCACCCATGCTGTACATTGGATCCCCCAGACTTGCTCACTTCACTGAAAGTTTGTACCTTTAGACCAACATATTCTCATTTACCTGCATTCCCCAGTCCCTGACAACCACCATTTTACTATTGCCATGAGTTCGACTTTTTTAGATTCCAGATATAAGTGAAATCATGCAGTATTTTTTTTTTCTGTGCCCAGCTCATTTCACTGAACATAATCTCATCCTGGTTTACCCTGTTGTCACAAATGACAGGATATCATTCCTTTTAAGGCTGAGTAAGTAGTATTCCATTCTGAATATATACCACATTTTTTATATCCATTATATCCTTTATCCATTCATCCAGTGACAGACACAAATTGACTACATGTTGTATTAGTCCATTCTCATACTGTTGTAAATAACTATCTGAGGCTGGATGCGGTGGCTCATACCTGTAATCCCAGCAATTTGGGAGGCCAAAGTTGGCGGATCACAAGGTCAGAAGTTCAAGACCAGCCTGGCCAATATGGTGGAACCCCATATCTACTAAAAATACAAAAATTACCTGTGTGTGGTGGCAGGCGCCTGTGGTTCTAGCTACTCAGGAGGCTGAGGTGTAGAATTGCTTGAACCTGGGAGCAGAGTTTGCAGTGAGCTGAGATCGCACCACTGCACTACAGTCTGGGTGACAGAGCAAGACTTCGTCTCCAAAAAAAAAAAAAAAGAACTGCCTGAGACTGGATAATTTGGGTAATTTATAAAGAAAAGAGATTTAATTGACTCACAGTTCCACAGGCTGTACAGGAAGCATGGCTAGGGAGGCCTCAGGAAACTTACAATCATGGAGGAAGATGAAGAGGAAGGAAGCATGTCTTACATGGCTGGAGCAGGAGGAAGAGAGTGAAGGAGGAGGTGCTACACACTTTTAAACAACCAGATCTTGTGAGAGCTCTATCACAAGACAGCACTAGGGGGATGGTGCTAAACCATTAGAAACCACCCCCATGATCCAATCACCTCCCACCAGGCCCTCCTTCCAACATTGGGGATTACAATTCAACATGAGATTTTTGGGGGACACAGGGCCAAACCATATCACATGTTGTGGCTATTGTGAATAGTGCTGTAATAAACACAGGAGGGCAAATATCTCTTTGACATACTGATTTCATTTCTTTTGGATATGTATCCAGAAGAGAGATTGCTGGATCATAAGGTAGTTATATTTTAGTTTTCTGAGGAACCTCCATACTGTTTTCCATAATGGCGATCCCAGTTTACATTCCCACCAACAGCGTACAAGGGTTCTCTTCTCTACACCCTCTCCAACACTTGTATTTGGTTGGGCCGATACTTTGTGTGGTTCTGATTTGCATTTCCCTGATGGTTAGTGATGTTGAGCATTTTTTCATATACCTGTTGGCCATTTGTATGTCTTCTTTTGAGAAATGTCTATTCAGATCTTTGCCCATTTTAAAATTAGGTTATTTAGTTTTTTTGCTACTCAATTATGTGAGTTCCTTATATATTTTTACTTTTTACCCCTTATATATGATTTGCAAATATTTTCTCTCATTCTCTAGGTTGCCTTTTCATTTTGTTGATTGTTTCCTTTGCTGAGCAGACACTTGTTAGTTTGATGTAGCTCCACTTGTTTATTTTTGCTATTTTTGCCTGTGCATTTGGAATCATATCCAAAGTATCATTGTCAATACCAATGTCAATGAGCTTTTCTCCTGTATTTTCTTCTAGGGGCTAAATGGTTTTAGATTTTACATTGAAGTCTATAATCCATTTCAAGTTAATTTTTTGTATATGGTCTAAGAAAAGGGCCCAACTTCATTCTTTTGCATGTGGATATCCAATTTTCCCAACACCATTATTAAAGAGACTCTCCTTTCTTTGCGCTCTTGTTAAAGCATTTTGGATTTTGATTTTATATCCAGCTTTTTAAAACTATGGATTATTTTGTCTTTTCTTGCATATAATTATATTGCCTGAAAATAATAATAGCTTTGTTTTTTCTTTAACAACTTTATATTTTTCATTACTTTTTCTTATGTCACTGCATGGGATAAGAAGTCCAGGACATTACTGAATAGTCATGGTGACAATACGGATCCTTGTATCATTCCTGATCTCAGATAGAAAGCTTCTAATATTTCACCATTACAATGTGTTTGCTGTGGATGTTTGTAGATATCATTCATTAGGTTAAAGTCATTCACATATTTTCTACTTTGCTAACTGTTATTTTCTAAAGTCATGCATAGATGTATTTCTTTTATTTTTAATTGACAATAATTGTATACATTTATGGGGTACAATATGATGTTTTGATATACATCCGTATCATGGAATGATTAAAATCAAGCTAATTAACAAACATTACCTAATATAATTATCATTTTTTGTGGTTGAGACACTTATAATCATATTATTTTTATCATGTTAATGTCAAGAAATTCACTGGATAATTTTTTTTAGTGCTAAACTAACCTTGGCAAACCCAACTTTATCATGATACCTTTCCTTTTTATAAATTACTAGATTTGTTTTGCTCATATTTTGTTTAGAACTTCAAAAAAAAATCTATGTTCATGAGGGAGATCATCCTGTAACTTTCTTTTCTCATGACATATTTGGTTTTGGTAAAAATGTTATGTTGACGTCATAAAATGTGGATTTATTTCTGGGTTCTCTATTCTGTACCATTGGTCTATGTGTCTGTTTTCATACCAATATCATGCTGTTTGGGCTATTGTAATTTTGTATATTTTGAATTGAGGTAGTTTGATGCCTCCAGCTTTGTTCTTTCTAAATTTTTTTTTTAGAAACGAAGTCTCATTCTGTCACCCAAGCTCAGTGCAGTGGTGTGATCATAGCTCACTACAGCCTCAAACTTCTGGGCTTAAATGATCCTCCCACCTCAGTCCCCCAAGCTGCTGGGACTACAGGCTAACGCCACCAAACTTGGCTAATTTGAAAAAAAAATTTTTTTTTGTAGAGACAGGGTCTTGTTATGTTGCCCAGACTGGTCTCGAACTCCTGGCCTCAAGCAATCCTCCCATCTCAGCTTCCCAGAGTACTGGGATTACAGGCATGAGCCACTATGTTCAGCCCAGATTTGTTCTTTTTGCTCAGTACTGCTTTGGATGTTCAAGGTTTTTTGTGGTTCCATATACATTTTAGGATTGTTTTTTTCTATTTCTGTGAAGAATGTAATTGATATACTGATATTTTGATAGAGAGTGCATTAAATCTGTAGATTACTTTGGGTAGCGTGGTCATTTAACAATATTAATTCTTCAGATCCATGAGCATTTTCTTTTTTCTTTTTTCTTTTTTTTTGAGATGGATCCTCACTCTGTTGCCCAGGCTGGAGTGCAGTGGCGTGCTCTTGACTCACTGCAACCTCTGCCTCCCAGGTTCAAGCGATTCTCCTGCCTCTGCCTCCCAAGTAGCTGGGATTACAGGCATGTGCCACCACGCCAGCTAATTTTTGTATTATTATTATTTTTTTTTTTTTTTTTTTTGAGACGGAGTCTCGCTCTGTCCCCCAGGCTGGAGTGCAGTGGCGGGATCTCAGCTCACGGCAAGCTCCGCCTCCCAGGCTCACGCCATTCTCCTGCCTCAGCCTCTCGAGTAGCTGGGACTACAGGCGCCCGCCACCACGCCCGGCTAGTTTTTTGTATTTTTTAGTAGAGACGGGGTTTCACCGAGTTAGCCAGGATGGTCTCGATCTCCTGACCTCGTGATCCGCCCGTCTCGGCTTCCCAAAGTGCTGGAATTACAGGCTTGAGCCACCGCGCCCGGCCCAATTTTTGTATTATAATAGAGATGGGGTTTCCCCATGTTGATCAGGCTGGTCTCGAACTCCCGACCTCAGGTGATCCGCCCGCCTCAGCTTCCCAAAGTGCCGGGATTGCAGGTGTCAGCCACCATGTCCGGCCAGATCCATGAGCATTTTAATAATATTAATTCTTCTTTCCATTTGTTTGTGTCCTCTTCAGTTCTTTTTATCAGTGTTTTGTAGTTTAGTTTTCATTGTACAGGTCTTTCACCTCTTTGGTTAAATTTATCCCTGGGAAATTTTTTGTAGCTATTGTAAATGGGATTGCTTTCTTCCTTTCTTCTTCAGCTAGCTCATTGTTGATGTATAGAAACGCTACAGATTTTTGTATGTTGATTTTGTATCCTGTAAACTTACTGAATTCATTTATCAGTTCCAAGAGTTTTTTGGTAGCATCTTTAAATTTTTCTGTATTTAATATTATGTCATGTGCAAATAGAATTTGTCTTCCTCTTTTCCAATTTGGATATCTTTTATTTCTTTCTTTTGCCTGATTGCTCTGGCCAGGACGTCCAGTAATATGTTGAATAAAAGTGGTGAAAGTGGGCATTCTTTTCTTGTTCTAGTTCTTAGAGGAGAGGCTTTCGGCATTTCCCCATTCTCTATGATGTTGGCTGTGGGTTTGTCATATATGGCCTTTATTATTTTGAGGTATGTTCCTTATATGCCTAGTTTGTTAATAGTTTTTTTTTAATCGTGAAGGGATGTTGAATTTTATCAAATGCTTTTTATCGTCTCTGTTGAGATGATCATATGGTTTTTATCCTGGATTCTGTTGATGTAATGTGTCTCATTCTTGCATCCCTGAGATTAATCCCACTTGATCATGTTGTATTATCTTTATGATGTATTGTTTGACTCAGGTTGCTAGTATTTTTTAATTTTTAAAACTTTTATTTTAGGTTGCGGGTACATGTGCAGGTTTGTTACATAGGGAAATGCATGTCGCAGGGTTTGTTATACAGATGATTTCATAACCTAGGTACTAATCCTGGTATTTTGTTGAGGATTTTGCATTTAAGTTCATCAGAGATGTTGGCCTGTAGTTTTCTTTTTTTCTTGTGTCTTTGTCTGGTTTTGGTATCAGGGCGATGCTGGCCTTGGAGAATGAGTTGGAGAGAATTCCCTCCTCTTCATTTTTTGGGGGATAGTTTGAGAAGCATTGGTGTCACTTCTTCTTCAAATGTTTGGTAGAATTCAGCAGTAAAGCCATCAAGTTTCTGGGCTTTACTTTGTTGGGACACCTTTTTTTATTATTGATTCAATCTCATTACTCATTATTGGTTTGTTCAGGTTTTCTAGTTCTTTCTGATTCAATCTTGGTAGGTTTTACGTGTCCAGGAATTTATCCTTTTCCTCTAGGTTTTCAAATTTGTTAATGTATAATTGTTCAAAACAATCTCTAACAACCCTTTGTATTTCTTTGGTATCTATTGTAATGTCTCCTTTTTCAGTTCTAATTTTATTTATCTGAGCATTCTTTGCTTTTTCTTACTCTAGTTACTAAGTGACTAAACCACTTAGTCTTTAGGTTTATTGATTTTGTTTATCTTTTTGAAGAACCAACTTTTTCTGTAATTCTGATGTGATCTTATTATTTATTTCCTTATACTATTTTTCAGTTTGGTTTCCTCTTGCTTTTATAGTTTCTTTTTTCTTTTTAATTTTTGTGGGTACATGGTAGGTGTATATATGGGTACATGAGATGTTTTGATACAGGCATACAATGTGAAATAAGCACACCATGGAGAATGGGGTATCCATCCCCTCAAGCATTTATTCTTCATGTTACAAACAATCCAATTACACTCTTTTCGTTATTAAAAAATGTACACTTAAGTTATTATTGACTATAGTCACCCTGTTGTGTGATCAAATATTAGGTCTTATTCTTTCTAATGAATTTGTGTATCTATTAACCATCCCCACCTCCCCCACAGCCCCCCACCCTGACTACCTTTCCCAGCCTCTTACAACCATTCTTCCACTCTTTATGCCTGTAAGTTCAATCAGTTTGATTTTTAGATTCCACAAATAAGTGAGGACATGTGATGTTTGTCTTTCTGTACCTGGCTTCTTTCACTTAACCTCCTTAATGACCTTCAGTTCAATGCATGTTGTTGAATGACGGGATCTCATTCTTTTTTACAGCTGAAGAGTACTCCATCGTATATATGTACCACATTTTCTGTATCTGTTTATCTGTCAATGAGCACTTTGGTTGCTTCCAAATCTTAGCTATTGTGAACAGTACTGCAGCAAACATAGGAGTGCAGGTATCTCTTTGATACACTGATTTCCTTCTTTGGGGTATATACCCAGCATTGGATTGCTGGATCATATGGTAGCTCGATTTTTAGTTTTCTGAGGAACCTCCAAACTTCTCCATAGTGGTTGCACTAATTTACATTCCTACCAACAGTGTACAAAGGTTCCCTTTTCTCCACATCCTCACAAGCATTTGTTATTGCTTGTCTTTTGGATATAAGCCATATTAACTGGGGTGAGAAGATAATCTCATTGTAGTTTTTAAATATATTTTTTATTTTAACTTTTCTTTTAAGTTCAGGGGTACATGTGTAGGTTTATTAAATAGGTAAACTTGTGTCATAGGGGTTTGTTGACTATTTCATCACCCAGGTATTAAGCCTCGTATCCATTAGTTATTTTTCTGATCCTTTCCCTGCTACCATCCTCTGCCCTCCAATAGGCCCCAGTGTCTATTGCTTCCCTCTGTGTGTCCATGTGTTCTCATCGTTTAGCTCTGACTTATAAGTGAGAACACGTGGCACTGGGTTTTCTGTTATTGTGTTAGTTTGCTAAGGGCAATGGCCTCCAGCTCTGTATATGTTCCTGCAAAGGACATGATCTCATTAATTTTTATGGCTGCATAGTATTCCATGGTGTATATGGACCACATTTTCTTTATCCAATCTGCATTGATGGGCATTTAGGTTGATTCCATGTCTTTGCTATTGTGAATAGTGCTGCAATGAACATATGTGTACATGTGTCTTTATGTTAGAATGATTTATATTCCTTTGAGTATATATCCAGTGATGGGACTGCTGGGTTGAGTGGTATTTCTGTTTTTCGGTCTTTGAGGAATCACCACACTGTTTTCCACAATGGTTGAACTACTTTACATTCCCAAAAACAGTTTGTAAGCATTCCCTTTTCTCTGCAACCTCACCAGCATCTGTTATTTTTTGACTTTTTAATAATAACCATTCTGACTGGTGTGGAATGACATATTATTGTGGTTTTGATTTACATTTCTTTAGTGATCAGTGATGTTGAGCTTTTTTGTATGCTTGTTGGCTGCATGTATGTCTCTTTTGAGACAGTTTTGATTTGCATTTCTCTGATGATCAATAACATTGAGCACCTTTTCATATGCCTGTTTGTCACATGTTTGTCTTCTTTTGAGAAATGTGTATTCAAATCTTTGTTCCATCTTTTAATCAGATTGTTAGATTTTTTTTTCCTATAGAGTTGTTTGAGCTTCTTAAATATTTTGTTTATTAATCCCTTGTCAGATGGGTAGTTTGCAAGTATTTTCTCCCATTCTATGGGTTGTCTCTTCACTTTGTTGATTGTATTCTTTGTTGTGCAGAAGTTTTTCAAGTTCATGTAATCCCATTTGTCCATTTTTGCTTTGGTTGTCTGTACTTTTGTTGTATTGCTGAAGAAGTTTTTACCCAGGCAAATGTCTTAGAGATTTTCCCTGATGTTTTCTTGTAGTAGTTTCATAGTTTGATGTCTTAGCCTTTTTTCCCTAATGTTTTCTTGTAGTAGTTTTATAGTTTGATGTCTTAGATTTAAGTGTTTAATCCATTTTAATTTGACTTTTGTACATGGTGAGAGATAGGGGTCTTAGTCTCATTCTTCTGTGTATGGATATCCAGTTTTCTCGGCGCCATTTATTTATGTGCCTGTCTTTTTCCCAGTGTATGTTCTTGGCACCTTGTCAAAAATGAGTGCACTGTAGGTGTGTG
The DNA here is from genome assembly GCF_009764315.1 of Trachypithecus francoisi. NCBI lineage: Eukaryota > Metazoa > Chordata > Mammalia > Primates > Cercopithecidae > Trachypithecus > Trachypithecus francoisi. The sequence continues at coordinate 27,225,560 of NW_022681471.1, forward strand.
GATTTGTTTCTGAGTTCCCTATTCTGTTCCTTTGGTCTATGTGTCTGTTTTTATGCCAGTACCATGCTGTTTGGTTACTGTAGCTCTGTAATATAATTTGAAGTCAGGTAATGTGATTCTTCCAGTTTTGTTCTTTTTGCTTAGGATAGCTTTGGCTATTCTGGGTCTTTTATGGTTCCATACAAATTTTAGGATTTTTTTCTATTGCTGTGAAGACTATAATAGGTATTTTGGTAGGGATTGCATTGAATCTGTAGATTGCTTTGGGTAGTATGGACACTTTAATAATGTTGATTCTTCCAATACATGAACATGGAATATTTTTCTATTTTTTGGTGTACTCTTCAACTTCTTTCAATAGTGTCTCATAGTTTTCATTATAGAGGTCTTTCACTTCTTTGGTTAATTCCTAGGTATTTAAGTTTATGTGTGGCTACTGTAAATGGGATTACTTTTAAATTTCTTTTGCAGATTGTTCACTGTTGGCATATAGAAATGCTACTGATTTTTCTATGTTGATTTTGTGGCCTGCAACTTTACTGAATTTGTGTATTAATTCTAATAGTTTTCTTGTGTAGTCTTTAGATTTTTCCCAGTATAAGGCAGAGGAGACTCACTCCATAGCTACCACCACCCCAGGCCACGGGGAGTACTGTCTGCGCATGTTCCCTTAAGGCCCAAGGGCACTTTGGGAAGCTTGCGATGAATGCTGTCATATAAGAGAAAAAGTGCCTTCCTTTACTCTGATCCCATCTGCATTCTATCTGTCATAAATCTCTTAAAGTATCTGGCACGTGGATTATACCTATGCCTTTGATTCAGAGTTTTCCCTATATTTATGTTCTTTGATGACTTCAAAAGGGTCAGGTAGTGGAAAGGGAGTTAAGGGCTTGTGCTCACACATGCAAGTCCCACAATAAGACGTTATTCCATAATAGTTTCTAAGAATTATTAAGTACTTTCTGTGTTCTAGGCAGTGTTCTAAGTCCTTCCGGAAGTCCTGTGAAACAGGTTCTATTATTGGCTTCACTTTACAAATTAGGAAACTGAGACATAGAGAGGGTAAGTAACTTGTCTAGTGCCACACAGCTAATACATGATGGTGTAGGGATTTACAACTAGACAGTCTGACTTCAGAGTGGCTTTTAATCAGTACTTGTACATCTTTAAACATATGTAAGCGTGTATACATATATATACACATATATGTATATATAATATATATGCTTAATTCCATCAGTCTCTGTCACATTTATTCTGAGCTGGGAGTTGTCCTTGCATTTTAAGATGTTGTCGAATTTTAAGTTTATTTCTTAGAGGCCTCCTGACTTTTCACACCTCCAAGCTCTTGAGAGCTGAAGGCTGCTTTGCGCTGGCCTCCACATGCTGGGAGCACTTGCTGGACTCCTCTGCACCACTCAACACCGTTGGCCATTCTTTCCTTCCTGAGGCTTTCATGGCACCATACCCCCGAAGTTTCCTCATTAATCTATAGTTGCTCTTTCTCAAGATACTTCACTGACTTATCTCTTAGTTCTTTGAATCTTAGGATTCTCTAGAGTTTTGCACTTTTCTCAACACTTGCAACCTAAATAATTTCATCTACTCTTACAGTTTTGACTGCCATCTCTAAGCTGCTAAATTCCCCCAAATTATATCTCATTTGAGTCCAGGCCCAGATATCTTGTTGCCTTCTGAACATTTTCTCTTTAAATTCAACAATTATTCTAAATTTTAATATCACATTGTTTATTGCATCCATCTGATGAGTTTCTAATCCTGGATAAATCCAAATGTCCTTTCTATGCCTCTATCTGAGGAGCTTTTCTGGTCGCAGACCTCAATTGACCCCTTAATGCTGCTCCACAAGGCAATTGTTTCTCTGTTCACCCTGTTCTCCTGCTCATTACAAGGAATATTTCAAACCTCTCTCCTCTCCTCAAACCTCCAGCTCAGAAGATTTATATGTAATAAATGCAACAAGCATTTGTTAATTACTTGCTATATCTCCTCCTAATTCACAGAGAGAACTCAAGCCATCGACTAGAAACTTCTTCAAAATCTGGTCTGATTTTTCATCTGTTGGGGAAATGTGTTCTGACTGCCCAGCTAGACTCTAATAGCAACTGTTGTGTTATGCTTCTCTTCCTCTCTGGAGTCTAGTTTCAGTTGATATTGTTCTGCATTTCTCACCACCTTGGCTTATTTCTTGCAGCTGATGTAGGAGGCCAATCCTTAAGACACCGAGACAAGCGACTTAGTTTAAATTTGGTAAGTTCAACACTCAGGTTCCTTTACACATCAATTTTACCAAAAATAGCCTGATCTATATATATTCCCTTGAATCTTTAAGATTCAACACTCTGAGTGTCTGAGGACTCTTCCAGTCTGCCCCTGAAGACTTGAACTTGCTTGGGAACTACAGGACTTGCTCAACTTGGTATAGCTACTTAAGGCATCACTTTATACTTAAAGCATTTGCATAAATTAATAACCCTCTGTCTTCCAGTGTCAGATCTTGGAGAGTTATCACCTGTACTAAAACGATAAGTCCAGAGGCAGAACTTGAGCTAGAGGCTTGTCTGACTTTGCTGAGGTAGTTCAGAGTTATACTTGGATAGTTTGGAACTGAAACCATATGTGCAGCTTTGGCTGCCCTCTGATAGCCATTTTGATGACTGGTCTGTGGTTCCCAATCTGCATCTATTCTTTTGCAGCCATGCAGGTTCTCCCCGATGTACCCCACAGCTTCAGCCAGTATCGAAGACAGCTATGTGCCCATGAGCCCCCAGGCTGGTGCCTCTGGTCTTGGACCCCACTGCAGCCCTGATGACTACATTCCAATGAACTCAGGAAGCATCTCAAGCCAGTTGCCTGAGCTACCTGCAGACCTGGAACCTCCCCCAGTGAATAGAGATCTCAAGCCTCAGAGGAAACGTAAGCACTTGACCAGACCTGCTGTATAAGGGGAGGGGAGCAAGGTTCCAGTGGTTGCATAGAAAAGGTTTCTCTAAAGGAAGACCTAGAGAAACCATCTCAGAGGGCCAGAGAGTATAAGGTCAGGAAAGAAGTGGGTGGGATGGAATAGGAAGGGCTGGGGCACCTTGCTGCCTCAGATGTCATGATAATAGGAGTTGGGGGACTTACAGGCGCTGTGGCCTTGCAAATACAGCTGACAAAGTCAAGTTCATTCCAGAGGGCTGTCTTTGGCTGTTTCCCTAACAAGCCCAGGGATAAGTGATGGTGGATTCGAATGGAATCCACCTGGCATCTCCCCATTAGACAGCACTTGGATGTAATCATAGTGCCAGCCTCTGTAAAGCAGTCAGGAATAGCCTTTGACACCAATTCTGAAGGTCAGACCGAGTCACATGCAGTTTGTCACTCATCGTTCTGTGCAGAGGTATTCAGGGGTAGAAGAGGATTTTGGCAATGATTAGGCTGACTCCTCTGTGCAGAGGGTGTCTGCAGCTTCTGTCTTACTCCCAGGCAGCTTCTCTGGTCTGTTGAGCAGCATGAACAGACAGGGAGATAGATAGGAAAAGAGGGAAAGAGGAAGAGCAGGTCAGAGTGACTTGTTAACTTCATTCTTACTCATCCTGCTCTTCCCAGTTGGCTGTGTGATTACAAGGAAGCATTGGTAGAATGACTGATCTCTTGTCCATTCCGACTTCTCTTTGCTCTTTAGAAAGCAAAAAAAGTCACTTCAGGTGGCTGTGCCCAAAGCTGCCAACTAAGACCACTACTCATGCCTGGTCTACTCCAGGCGTATTCCCTTAAATTTCAGTCAAACTACATTTATACATTTACAATGCATGTGCTGTATATGTAGTGCTGTGGTAGGCACTGAGTGGGATACAAAGATGAGGAAGCAAGGAGGCTTTTTCAGTCTGAGGGGGAGGAAGATATGTAAAATCCACCTGGACCACAGAATAGAATTATGAAATCAGTGCTAAGTAGGAGAACAGATCCTGTCTTATGAGGTTCAGAGGAAATAGCCATTAATTCTGGTCAGAAACAACAACAGAATTTTCTGTGATGTTGGAAATAATGACTATTGAACCCTTGAAATTTGGCTAATGTGACTGAGGAACTACATTTTAAATTGTATTTAATTTTAATAAATTTACATATATGTGTAAATGGGCACGTGTGGCTAGTTGTCACGACAATGGACAGCACAGCTCTGCAGGACCTTGTCATAGGCAACAGAAGATGTCTGATAGACTCAGGGTTGGAGATTTAGTGAGTGGATGCAAAGGTGGATACCTGGGCCAGGACTAACTCAGGAAGATGGGCCACTGAGGTGGAATAAGGGTTGGGGCAGATACCAAGTGCTTCTCTAGGTGCCGAGGCTACTGCAGTGAACAGACCAGATACACCCCTGTTCTCCTGGAGCACAGTTGAGGCCCAGGTAAATCACAGATGAGTGTATTATCACAAACTGGGGCTGTGCTGTGAAGGGTAAGTACGAGAACTTGAGAGCCCAGGCTGTGGGGCCTGATCTTGTCTGGAGGCAAAGAGATGGGGAAGAATGTCCTAGGCAGAAGGATCATCAGGTGGACAATGGATTGTAGGTGGGGAAGACTAGGACCTGGGTGATCATCTCTGCCTGTAATAAGAAAGGTAACATTTCCACTTCAGACACATTGGGTGTGAGGTAATAGGTGTTGCAATTCCACAAGGTCAGAGACTTTCATCTGCTTTGTTCATCCTGTGCCTTTGACACTAGAAGCACGTGTGATATCAGAGACTTCTTAATAATGCCTTGCCACGTTGTTAACCTCCAGCAGGTAATGTGACCATTTGCTCAGTATTTGTCTTTACTCCCAGTGAGGCAGGGAAGAGGGGGACAGTGAAATTCACACTCATTATCAGTGCTGCCTGTTAGTAAATGTGAATTTGGTGTGCTGGGAAAGTGAAATGTCATAGTTTTATAGCCTTTAGATTCTGGCCTTGACCTCCTGGATGTTGCACACTGTCTTGTAGCACGGCCACCTCCTCTGGACCTGAGAAACCTCTCCACCATCCGGGAACATGCATCTCTTACCAGGACCCGCACTGTGCCTTGGTAAGACTGATTGCTCAAAAGAGCCTCATCCAGCACAAACATGCCTGGTGTGTGTTAGGCCTCTGATTAAATGTAGTTGAAGCCCATTTGATCTAGTTTAAGCCAAAGGAGGGGTGAGGTTTATTATCGAGAGCAAGAGCTGTTTTATAGATCACAAAGGAAGGAATATGACTGGATCCTGGAATCAGGATCCTGGAATCAGGAACTAGTGTGCTATCGGGAACCCAAGAAATCTGCTCACTTCTGCTTCACTCTTCACATGTTTGCATTTCTTTGTCTTTGCAGTATTCTTTTCTCTGTCGCACAATCCCCATGGTCAAAGATAGCTGTACCATACCCCTGAACTTGTTTACATGCTACAACTGCAGTACCAACAGATGGGCTCTTTTTCAATGCCAATTCAGATTTCCTGGGGAGAGAGAATTGTGTTCCCCAGTCTCAGTGGAACTGGCTATGACCCCAGCCCAACTTTGTGAATGGGGTAGGACAAGGGAGTTCCCAGGTTCATGGGCTGGGTAGATAAACTTCAAAATGTAGTTGCACCCTTTCATCTCACCTTTTAGAAGTTGCCTATTTAGTCCTGAGCGTGGCTCAGGAGTTTCTTGGTTCACTCTAAAGCCACAAAACGCAATTGCATTGTAAAGCAGAATTTTGCAATGAGCTGTATTTCCAGCCAAGACTGTGACTCAGCTCATGCTTCTGACTCAGAAGAAGGATGGAAGTTGATGAACGGTCTTGTGTCCTATCAGAGGAATGGCCATACATCCTCACTTTTCCTTACATTGAATAGAAACAAGAAGGCCCCAAAGGAGTTTATTTTTTTCTGAAGGATATGATGCCCTCGTCCATTTAGAAAGCTCATGAGCTGTGTCACATAGAGGGCCTGAGAAAAAGCAGCCTTTGTGAATTGAGAGCCATTTGCCCCAAAGTGGAGCAGAAACTGTTGGGCATTTTCTGCCTCTTCAGGAATTGCTTTGGCCGGAAGGAAGTTGTGTCTGGAAGAGGAGGGCTGAACCCCATGAGGGCCATGTTAGTTCCTGGCTGGCTTTCAGAGCAGCTGTAAGACATTGCTTTGACCTCATCTATATTTTTATTCTTAGCAGTCGAACCAGCTTTCTCTCTCCAGAAAGAAATGGTATTAATTCTGCAAGATTTTTTGCTAATCCTGTTTCCAGAGAAGAGGAAGAAAGCTACATCGAAATGGTAATCTTATGTTTTTCACACTCTTCTTATCCTTCACCCCAAGCTATATTCTTATGAGCTCATTAAAAAGGAAACACAGCCTTCAGTAAGCCCTGTGCAATTTTAAAACAACCACTTGATCGTAAAACCAGGCCATAAGCTTTTCTAGACTTGGAACAAATCAATTTGGAGTTGGCTTTTTTTCTTGCAACATTCGACTCCTCATACCATTTTGAGATTGCAGTATTTCAAGATAACCCAGGGCTGAGGCTTGCTTAATTTAAAAATGGCAATGCCAGCAATTCTTTTCACCAAGGCTGTGATGTCCTGTTTGACCCCAATAGGTTTGTAGTTCTCTGGATGTCCAGAGTTTAAATTGTAAAAACTCAACATATTGCCTGTTCCCTTCCACCAGAACACCTGGTGGCCCTGTCCTGACTGTTTCTGAACCTTCCTGGAGGATGAGTCACTCTGAGTCCCGTTGGGAAAGGTGCAGTGCCCTGGACTGTGAGTGTGTATTAGCCTCTGGAAGACTCCTATTATGGGATCGTTCTGTAGACCTGAGTGGATGCAGACTTGATTAACCATTCGCAGTTAAAGAGTCCTGATGTTTCCCTTCTAGCCTGTTGTTCCTTCTGTTCTCTTCATCTTGGATGCTATTGAGAACATGGGCTTTTGAAGATGGAGAGGGACTTTTAGCACCTCTGGCAATTAGAAGATACTTTAGCCATGACAGTGCCTGTTCTGCAATTTAGAAATGTAGGGAACTCAAGAGAGAGCTTCTGTTTGAGCTGTGAAATTTTGAAGAGATCTTAGAAGGACAATGTTCAAGGCACTGTGACAATATACTCTTGAGAAGACATTTCTGCCTTCCTATATGCAAGGATAATCAGCAACTGAAAATCTAAAATAGTAATCTCCAGTTAAGCTATAATTAAATGCTTCATTTTGCCTTCTTATTTTATTCAAATTGTGCTGTAAGTGCACTTAACCGTATGCAGATGCAAAGTGACTCATACACAAATCTGTTACGGTCTTCCCAATATTTCTCACACTTAGTAATGGCCCTTGGGAAATTTCTAGAAGAAAACACTCTTATAAAATGATGCTTAACAGCTGTGCTCTGTCTCCAGAGAACAGAAAAAGGAAGTGAATCTAAAACCCAATGGAAGCAAGTGCAGAGTCATTGCAGATGCCAACAGTTCATTTCTGATCTTTGATATTGTGAGAAAGATCAGTGTTTCATTAACAACAAAGTTAAGAATCGTTTGTTTGCCTAGGTTTATGATCACTGATCAATGACTGTCTCCGTGTATTAGTAGGCAACATGACACAGCAGATTAAGAACCCAGAACACTGGCTGATAGTAGCTATGATCATGGGAACTGTCATATAAAAATGTTTAAAGGCTATCCCATCTTGTTCAATTGTGTTTTTTTAACTTTAGTAATAAGACAGTTTCATATGACTTTGATTTACATTATTTCACTTGTGCCACATAACAGCCCAATATGGTAGTCAAACCTAGTATGATTTGACTTTGATTTTGCGCATAAGTATATATGTAAGTTGGTTTTTTTTTTTCTCTTAAGGGCAAGTTCTGATCTGAATGTAGTAATTAAGGCCAGGGGCTAAAACACGGTTTTGCTTTACTGAAATACAAGTTTTGCCATATATTCTTCTTTAAATGTTTGTGAAATTATAGAAAATTTAGAAGAATAAACATAATTTAATATATGGGATTTCTTCTGTATCACTTTTTCAGGCCCTTTAGTTTCAACAGTTTTGTAAAGCTTTTATAGTAGAGTTCTAGACTCTTAAATCTCACATTAATTTTGTATTATGGTATTACATTACTTTTAAGTTTTTAGATCATTTTTACATCATACAGTGAAATTGACTTTCTCTTGGTGTGCAATTCTACGAGTTTGAACATATATAGAGATTTGTGTAACCACCGCCATGATCAGAATACACAACAGTTACAAAATCCCTCATGCTACCTCTTTACAGCCACATCCTCCCTTCACCTGTAACCCCTAGCAACCACTGATCTGTTCTTCATGACTATAGTATTGTCCTTTCAAGAATGCCACAAAAATAGAATCATACAGTACCTTTTAAAACTGGCTTCTTTCACTCAAAATGGTTTTTTTGAAATTCATCCATTGTTACATGTATTAATGGCTCCTTCCATTTTATTGCTGAGCAGTGTTCAAGCATATGCATGTGTCACATCTTGTTTGTCCCCTCACCCATGGAATGACATTTGGATTTTTTTTTTCAAGTTTTCAGGCAATTAGAACTGTTAGAAGCTTTCTTTTACAGTTTTCAAAAAATACTTTTCTTGTAGTAAAGTTCTACTTTCTGTCTCTATGAACTTAATTCTAGGTACCTCGTATAAGTGGAGTCATACAATATTTGTCCTTTTGTGTTTGTCTTCTTTCCATATTGTAGGATATATCAGAATTTCTTTTTAAGGCTGAGTAATATTTAACTGTATAGGCCACATTTTGTTCATCCGTTCATCTGCTAATGGGCATTTAGGGTTGTTCCTACCATTGTCTATTATGAATAATGCTGCTATAAACATTGGCATACAAGTGTGTGTTTGACTTCCTGCTTTCAACTTGTTTGTATATATATGTAGAAGTGGAATTTCTGGATCATATGGTAATTCTATACTTAACTTTTTAAGGAACTACCAAACTTGTTTTCCACAGTGACTGCACCATTTTACATTACTGCCAGTAATGCACAAGGGTTCCAATTTCTCCACATCCTCACTAACACTTTTTATTTATTTATTTATTTATTTTTTTGGAGACAGAGTCTCTCTCTATTGCCCAGGCTGGAGTGCAGTGGCACAGTCTCAGTTCACTGCAACCTCCACCTCCCAGGTTCAAGCGATCCTCCTAACTCAGTCTCCCAAGTAGCTGGAATTACAGGCGTGTACCACCATGCCCGGCTAATTTTTGTATTTTTAGTAGAGATGGGGTTTCACCATGTTGGCAAAGCTGATCCCAGACTCCAGACCTTATGTGATCCGCCTGCCTTGGACTCCCAAAGTGCTGGGATTATAGGCGTGAGCCATCACGCCTGACCTATTTATCATTTTTTGTAATAGATATCCTAATGGGTGTGAATTGGTATCTCATTGTGGTTTTCATATGCATTTCCCTAATGATTAATGAACATCTTTTTATCTACTTATTGGCCATTTATATATCTTCTTTGGAGAATTGTCTATTCAAGTCCTTTGCATATTTTTAAGTTAGATTGTTTCTTTTTTATTGTTGTTTAGTTATAGGAATTTTTTTAATGTATTCTGGATGTTAACTCCTTATCAGATACATGATTTCCAAATATTTTCTCTCATTCTGTGGGTTCTCTTTTCACTCTCTTGATAGTGTCCTTTGATGAACAGAAGTTTTTGATTTCAAAATTTTCTTTCCTTTTATTGCCTTGCTTTTGGTGCCATATCCATGAAATGGGATGCCAAATCCAATGTCATGAAGATTGTCTCCTATGTTTTCTTCTAAAGGTTTTATAGTTTTAGCTCTTATGTTTAGATCTTTGATCTTTTTTGAGTTAGTTTTTGTATATGGTATAAGGTTAGAGTCCAACATCATTCTTTTGCTTGTGGACATTCAGTTTTCCCAGCACCATTTGTTGGAAAGACTGGACTATCCTTTCCATGTCGAATGGTCCTGGTGCTCTCATTGAAAATCTCATTGAAAATTAACATATGCAAGTATTTATTTCTTGGTCTATATGTCTGTCCTTATGCCAGTACCACACTGTTTTGATTAGTGTAGCTTTGTAGTAAGTTTTGAAATCAGAAAGTATGAGTCTTCCAACTTTGTTCTTCTTTTTTGTGATTGGTTTGTCATTTAAGGGTCCTTTAATATACGTGTGAACTTAAGGACAGAGTTTTTTATTTCTGCAAAAAAATGCCATTGGAATTCTGATGGGGAATGCTTTGAATCTGCAAACTGTTTTGCATAATATTATCATATTAACAATATTAAGTCTTCCAATTCATGAACACAGATATCTTTTCATTTACTTATGTCTCCTTTACTTTCTTTCTTATAGTTTTCAGTGTATAAGTCTTTGCCTCCTTGGTTAAATTTATTCCTAAGTATTTTGTTCTTTTTGATGATATTGTAAATGAAATTTTTTAAAATTTCCTTTTATGATTGTTCATTATTAGTGTATAGAAATGCAACTGGTTTTTGAGTATTGATATTATATCCTGCAACTTTGCTGAATTTGTTTATTTTTAATTTATTATTAGTTTTTGTGTGGAATTTTAGGGTTATCTATATATAAGGTTATATTATCAGCAAATAGAGATTACTTTACATCTCCCTTTCCAGTTTGGGTGTCTTCTCTTTCTTTTTCTCACATGATTGCTTTGGCTAGAACTCCCAATGCTTTGTTGAATAGAAGTAGCAAAAGTGGGCATGCTTGCCTTGTTTCTGATCTTAGTGGTATATGACAGGTTTCTACATGGATAGACGTCTTCATTTCTCTAGAGCAGTGGTTCTCAGCCAGTGTTGATTTTGACCCTCAAGGGATATTTGGCAATGTCTTGAGACATTTTTGATTGCTACAACTTGGAGTGGAGGAGGTAGTGCTAATGACATCTAATGGAAAAAAATCAGGGGGGCTGCTATACATCCTACAATGCACAGGACAGCCCTCTCAAGAAAGAACTATCCAGCCCCAAATGTCATTAGTTGCCACAGCTGAGAAATCCAGCTCTAGAATAAATACCTAGAAGTGGTGTTGCTGGGTCATCAAATGTGTGTTTAACTGAGTCATCAATTGTTTATTTAGCTTTGTAAGATACTGCCAAAATGTTTTCCATAATGGCTGTACCATTTTGTACTCCTACCAGCAACTTATGAGAATTCCGGTTGCTCCACCTCCTTTGCCAGCATAGTTGGTATTACCAGATTTTTAAATTTCTACCTTCTAATGGATGTATATTGGTATCTCAGTGTGGCTCTAACGTGTGCTTCCCTAATGGTAAATTATGTTGGACATATTTTGGTGTGTTTACTTGCCATCCATATATTTTCTTTGGTAGAGTATCTGTTTGATCTTTTTGCCAATTTTTAAATCAGGTTGTTTGTTTTCTTACATTGAGTTTTGAGAGTTCTTTATATATTCTGTGTACAAGTCCTCCAAAGGGGCTAGGCACGGTGGCTCACGCCTGTAATCCCAGCACTTTGAGAGGCTGAGGTGGGAGGATAATTTGAGGGCAGGAGTTGGAGACCAGCCTGGCCAAATGGTGAAACCCTGTCTCTACTAAAAATACAAAAATTAGCCGGGCATGGTAGCATGTGCCTGTAGTCCTAGCTACTCAGGAGGCCGAGGCAGGAGAATCGCTTGAACTCGGGAGGCAGAGGTTGCAGTGAGCCAAGATTATGCCACTGCACTCCAGCCTGGGTGACAGAGTAAGACTCTGTCTCAAAACAAAAACAAAAACAAAACAAAACAAAACAAAACAAAACAAAACAAAAAAAACCAAGTCCTCCAATGGATATATACTTTGCAAATGTTTTCTCCATATCTGGAGCTTCTCTTTCCGTTCTGTCTTTTGCGGAGCAAACATTTAAAATTTAATTAAGTCCAATTTATTGATTTTGTTTCCTTAATGGATTGTTATCATGTCTAAGAACTCTGCCTAACCTAGTTCATTAGAATTTTCTCCTTTATTTCCTTCTAAAAGAATTATGGTTTTACATTTAGGTCTGTGATCCATTTTAAGTTAATTTTTGTGTAAGATGTGAGGTGAAGTCGAAGTTGACATTTTGCATATGGATGGCCAAATGTTTCAGTACCATTTATGGAAATATAATTCTTTCTTCATTGAATTTTCTTTGCACCTCTGTAATAAATCAGTTGGGCATATTTGTGTAGATTTTCTATTCTGTTTCATTGTCTGTCTCTTTGCCTATACCACACAGTCTTGATTATTGTAGCTTTGGAGTAAATTTTAAAATCAGGAAGTGTATTTTCTCTAACTTCATTCTTGTTTTTAAAACTTGTTTTTGTTATTCTACTTCCTTTGCCTTTCCATGTGTAATTAGAGTCAGATGTTCTTTATCTACAAAGCTATCCTGCTAAGACTTTTTTTTAATTGGAATTGCATTAAATCTATAAATACATTTGAGAATTGAGTCTTTACTATTCTGAATCTTCCAGTTAGTGAGCACAGTATAGCTCTCCATTTATTCAGATTGGGTTTTTAAATTTTTTTTGGACGGAGTCTTGTCTGTTGCCCAGGTTGGAGTGCAGTGGCACAATCTTGACTCACTGAAACCTCCGCCTCCTGGGTTCAAGTGATTGTCATGTTTTAACCACCCAAGTAGCTGAGATTACAGGCACACGCCACCACGCCCAGCTAATTGTTTTGTATTTTTCGTAGAGACAGGGATTCACCATGTTGGCCAGGCTGGTCTCAAATGCCTGACTTCAAGTGATCCATCTGCCTCAGCCTCCCAAAGTGCTGGGATTACAGGCATGAGCCACCACACCCGCTTATTTATTCAGATTTTCTTTGATTTTTTTCCCCTCATAATTTTGTAATTTTTACATAGATCTTATGCATGTCCTATTAGATTTATATCAAATTATTTCATTTTTGGAGCTATTATAAATGGTATTTTTAAAATTTCAGCTTCCAATGACCCATTGGTAGTATATAGAAATATGATTGACTGAGTTTAGTGGCTCACACCTGTAATCCCAGGACTTTGTGGGGGCTGATGTGGGAGAGTGGCTTGAGCCCAAGAGTTCAAGACCAGACTGGGCAACAAAGTGAGACCCTGTCTCTACAAAAATGTTATTAAAAATTAACCATGCATAGTAGCTGTGCCTATAGTCCCAGCTAATCAGGAGGTTGAGACAGGAAGATCCCTTGAGCCCAAGAGTTTGAGGTTGCTGAATTAACTTATTAATTTTAGGAAGTTTTTATTTTCTTCAGATTCTTGGGATTTTTTTTTTTTTTTTGGGGGGGGGTAGAGACAAGGTCTTTCTATGTTGCCCAGGCTGGTCTTGAACTTTTGAGCTCAAGCCATCCTCCCATCTCAGCCTTCCAAAATGCTGGGCTTATAGGCATGAGCCACTGTGCCAGGCTTTAAGCCAGTCTTGTATTCTCTAGATAAACCCCATTTGGTCATGGTGTATTACCTCCTTGTATATATTGCTGCATTTCATCTGCTAATATTTTGTTGAGGATTTTCATGTCTGTGTTCCTAATGGGTGTTGATCTTTAGGTTTTTGTAGTGTCTTTGTGTGGTTTTGTTATTAAGGTCATGCTGGGTTCCTCAGGAAGTGTTCTCTCCTCTTCTAATTTCTGGAACAGATCGTGTAGAATTAGTTTTGTTTATTCTTTAAATTTTTGGTATAATTCACCAGTGAAACCCTCTGGGTGAATTCAATTTCTTTAATACAGGATAATCATCTATTTGATCTCGGGGGAATTATGGCTATTTCCTAGGAGTTTTCTAGTTTTACCTTCACATTTGGATTATGTCACCTTGAATTAACTTGTGTGTGCTGTGAGATGGGGGTCAAGACTCATTTTTCCCCATATGTTTATCTAATTGGTTGGCACCATTTATGTAAAATGACTATGATTTACTGACTATTCAGCAGTGCCATCTTTGCCATAAATCAAGCATCCATATATGTAGGGTTTTTTTATGGACTCTTAATTCTATTCTGTTGGTTTCCCTATCTTTGAACAATATGAACTCCCTTAGTTGCTGTAGCTTTATAAGACTCAATATCAAGGAATGTAAGTCCTCCTGCTTTGTTTCCCTCCTCAAGGTTTTTTTTTCTTTGACTTTTCTACTCCCATAAAAATTTTAGAAACAATTTTTAATTTCTACCAAAAAAGGAAAAAAAAATTGTTCTTGGCAGGAAGGGTGGTCAAAATTACTTTATTCCACATTACTGGAGGTGAAACTACATTTATTCTATTTTTAAAATTTGATGGGACACTTTGGTAGGCAAGATAGCATGAAAAACACCTCTTATTATAAATATGATACATTTTTAAATCTAAAACTCAGCTGAAAAGAAGGGAAGGGAAAAGAAATCTCTGGGGTCAAAAATATGAAAAACGGCAACCCCCCAAATTAATAAGAATTACAAATAATAGAATCAAATGTGGAAGTAGGCAGTTTTTGGAAATACTGAGTTTTGAATATAAAATAAGTAGTTTTACTATATTTAAAGAAATAAATGAGAAATTGAAAGTTGGATTAAGTAATGAGATATTATTAAAAATGACCAAGTAGATTGTAAAAGACCATTTACAACTGTAGAAATAAAAACAAGAATGAAATTAGAAACTTAATGGATCAGATAAGCAGACTAAGCACAAAGAGTGATTTAGTGAGCTGGAAGATAATTTATGAAGAAGTTACTAATAAATCAGAACAAGGAGTTAAAAACATGGAGATGAAAGAAATTTGGGACATGGAAGATAGAATAAGAAGGTCAAATATTTGTATAGTCAGAGTTGTTGAAGGAGATTATAGAAAAATAGGAGAGAAGCAATATGTCAAGGGATAATGCTAGAGTTGCTCACAATTCATGAAAGGTACCATTCCTCCACAAGCCCAAAGACTTACAAGCAGGTTACTATAATAAAATGTTAGTGGAGTATACATGGTGGGTATATTTTCTTTAATTTGGCTGATTGCTGGAAAAAATTTATAATAATAGGTTTAGAAAAACCCTACAAAAGTGAAATGAATAAAGGCAAGAACAGAAACTAACAAAATAAACAACAAAATCAGAGAGGATCAATACAGCTGTAATTGGCTCTTTAAAAAGACTAAAATTTAACTAAACTAATAAAAAAGATATGAATTCAAGTAAGTAATATTAAGAATGAAAAACAGATAATAATTGCAAATACATGAGAGATTAACTGCCTAAGAAATTTTTGTGAACAACTCTGTACCAATAAATTTGAAAACTTTGGTTATAGGCAAATTCTCTGGATTAAAAAAAAATCAGAAATTGACTCAAGTAGAAGTAGAAAACCTGAATGTTTATGTACCTGTTAAAGACACTGAATCAGTAGGAAAATTTGTACCTCAAAGGATCATAAGGCCCAAAAAACTTTGCAGATAGTTTCTACCAAAAAGAAGATATAAGTGCAATCTTATATAAACACCTACCAGGAATGGGAGAAGAGAATATTGCTCACCTTACTTTATGAGGCTAAAATAATTTGATAAAACAAATAGCAATTACATAAGTAGAAAGTTGTAGGCCAATGTTACTCATGGATGCAGATTTTAAAATCCCACAGAAGAGTATGTCTAACCAAATACTCATACACAAATGTTCGTAGAAGCATTTTTCATAGTAGCCAGAAAGGGAAAGCAACTGAAATGATCATCAACTGATGAATGTGTGAATAAAATGTAGTATAATATATAATGAATAATATTCCATTGTATTATGCAGCCATAAAAAGAAATAAAGTACTGCCACATGAACCTCAGATGGAAGATTGACCACAAGCCTCCAGTTTCTCTCCATCCCCAAACACTCTCTAAAATAACAGTAAAGAAATCTGTTAAAGGCATAAATCCACAAAGATATGAAGAACTGGAGAAGAAAATAGCAGTAGCATATGGAAACTGGAATGCAGGTAGATATGTAGTAAATGACTTACAAGACCCTCCCCCCCGCAAAAAAAAAAAATTAAATCTTAAATGTGGTGGAAGGCAGGCAAGAAGCAACTTGACTTATACTCAGACTACCCAAAGAATTCAGGAGTTGTCCACAGTAGGTAGTTCTGAAGTAGGGTTGAAGGGAAAGTAAAAGAAGTAGTAGTGGTCAAGGCATCAGGTAAATTCCAAGATCCCTTCCCTCACTCCATGGAGGTGAAACACTATGACTTTCCATCCCCCATCTCATAGAAAAGTTGAAGTGCAGTCTCTCTGGAGAGAGTAAAACAAAAGATCTCTGCACTGGGGGATACTAGACATATTTGACCATGAATACTATACTAACAACAAGTGATTAAGTAAATAGGCATAATGGATATGAGAACCATTCTTAAGCCCTTTTCCAGAATGTTGACAACCAGACCTTTACAATTGAGTTTGGATATTAGAAAATATTTCTCCAGGCTATTTGAGCAGCCCAAGTGGCAAAATGTAGTTCCTAATATTGAGGGTTACTTAAGATAACCACCCAATGGGATCACCCTGCAGAAAACTCCAGAGTTGACAAACACCATCCATGTACACAAAGCTTCATGTTAGCTTTTTGGTCTTTCACTCATAAGTATAAGCAACAGTCAGTGATTTCATGTGACATATCAGGAGAACTCTAGCATGAAAGATTGAGACCAAAACAGATTAGACAAAATAAGAACTATGCCAGAAGGAAAGGCCTTTTTATTTATTTATTATTTTATTTTTTTGTGAGGCGGAGTCTTGTTCTGTCGCCCAGGCTGGAGGGCAGTGGCGTGATCTCGGCTCACTGCAACCTCTGCCTCCGAAGTTCAAGTGATTCTCCTGCCTCAACCTCCCGAATGGCTGCGATTCCATGTGCACGCCACCATGCCTGGCTGATTTTGTATTTTTAGTAGAGACAGGGTTTCACCATGTTGGCCAGGCTGGTCTTGAACTTCTGACCTCAAGTGATCTGCTCACCTTGGCCTCCCAAAGTGCTGGGTTTAAAGGCATGAGCCACTGTGCCCGGCTAGGAAAAGCCTTTTTAAAACTCTATTATTACCAATATTCTCAGGGAGATGAGCTATTACAACCATAAACCAGGAATATCTATTAAGTCAACCAAGCACATTAACAGATTAAAGGAGAAAAATGATATATTATCTTACTAGATGCAGAAAAAGCATTTGATAGAACTCAACATCTATTCATGAAAAAATCTATTAGTAAACAAGGAATAGAGGAATTTTCTTTAACGTCATAATAAATAAAAAATGAATCTTATAGAACCTATAGTAGATATCATATTCAGTGTTTAAACACTAAAAATATCTCCTAAAGAAACAAAATGAGTAAAAATGAGAAAGGAAGGAAGAAGACAAACAGTGATTATTCATAGATGAAGTGGTAACTCAAAATAATCTGCTTATATGAGTGATAACTTGAAATAATCTACTTAGAAATAATTACAATTACTAAATTAGTAAAATAAATAATTACATTATAAAAGATATCAAGATTGATGGATATAAAGTCAATATACACAATCCAGTTGGATGTCTATATAATGGTAACAAACAGAAAAAAGAATTTAAATGAAACTTACCATTTACAGTAACAACAAACTGTAGGTATTTAGGGATAAATCTAACAAAAAATATTGTGGAGAAAATTATTGAAATTTATCAAAAGACATTAAGGAGAATGAAATAAGTGGAAAAGTAGACCATGTTCCTGAATAGGAAGACTCAAATATTAAAGACATTACCTTACCAATTCCCTAACAGAGATTTTTGAGGAACTTTGAAGCTGATTCTGGGGGAAGCTAGTTATCCATGTTGAGTAAAAACAACAACAAAAATGGAATGAATTTTATTTCTATTGCTCCACCATATACATTATTAAAATCAGTTCAAGTGAGGTTATTGCTTAAACATGGAGCAAACTATTACAAAACTTTATAATTTCAGGAAAAAATATAGATAAATAAATTATGACCTCAGCATAAGGCAGGATTCCTTAAACATAATGCAAGTGCAAGCCATGCAGGAAAAGATTGACATATTACATTAAAAGTATTTCTTAGTCAAAATAAATCCCATAAAAAGAAATGAAAAGACAAGAAGCTAGACTGTGATGAGCTATCTGTAATATACATGATAGCAAATGATTACTCTCCAGGGCATAGGAAAAAGTACTCAGGGTAAGTAAGAAAAATAGACAATTCAATACAAAAATTAACCAGAAACAAGGCAAAAAAAAAAAAAAAAAAAGAACCCAAACAACAAAACAAACCCAAACAGGCAATTCACAGAGGAGAAATAAATGACCTTTCAACATATGAGCAGGTACTCATACTAATTAATAATCAGGGGAATGGAAAACCAAACCACAGTAAGATACCATTTTACCTGTCTCAGGTAGGAAAAATGTTAAAACGTCTGACAATACCAAATGTTGACCAGGATGGTACACGTGTAGATTGGTTCACTCTGGAAAATCGTTTGGTGATGTTTAGTAAAGTTGAAGATGCTCATATTCTATAACCAGTGATTCTATTCCCAAGTAAATGCCCTGGAATTCTCCACAGGTGCATGAATGTCCATGGCAGCATTGCTTGTAATAGCCCCCAAACTGGGAGCAACTCAAATATCCTTTGATGGCAGAATGGTTAAATAAGTCATACAATGGAATATCTGACCCAGTGCAAATGAGTGAAATAGGGCTAATGCATCAACACAAGTGAATGTGGAGTACCTAATATTGAACACAAAACTGAAGCCACCCAAAATGTATGCAATGTGATTCTGTTGATATGACATTCAAAAACAGGCAAAAGGAAATAGTCTGTTATTTAAGGATACTTGCATACTCATAAAACTATATTTAAAAGTAAAAGGAGTGGTAAGCACAAAATTCAAGATAGTGCTTTACCTCTTGGGAGGAGAAGGAAAGATGGTAGAGGGGAAACAGCTTCAAAGATATAGATCGGTAGCATTTCACTTCTGAAGCTGGGCCCTGAGTTTCATCTGTGTTATAACTCTATTGTGCAAATTATATTTAAATGCATTTGGGATGCCTTCACGAGAACTTTAATATGTATAGTTGATCTCATCAGGGTTTAATCTCTAAAGTATCACAGGCCTGGCAGATTCGTGAAGCAAATTCCTTTTTGAGTGAATTTGGCATACTGTTCCCATGGTGAATAATGGTATAGTTTCATTGTGAAGGCCAGATTGGCTATGTTCTGTTTGAAATTACAGTTCTCACTCAGATATGCAGGCTGATTGACTCAGGTCTCATCAGACTATTCTGTTACGATATGACGGCATCTGCTTGGGTGAAGCCACAACTTGTCCTCCTTCCCTTGAGCAACCCAGATAGACATCATAACCTGACTCCTGCGATGTTGGTTCCTAGGAGGAGCACCGAACAACCAGTTCCCTGAGCAGTGGTGCTTTTACGTGGACAAAGAAATTCAGCCTAGATTATTTGGCCCTGGACTTCAATTCAGCATCACCAGCCCCCATGCAGCAGGTAGGAAGGGCTTTGTGTCTGAGAATCCCCAGGTGATTCCATTTCTGTGTAGACTTTTCTGACGATCAAATCATGCATATTCTCCTTAGAAAGTGTGAAAAATGCAGACATGTATAATGAAGAATATTAAAATCAGCCCTAATCCCATCTCCCAGACAGAATGAAATCTTGGTGTATTTCCTTCTAGGGTGTGTTCTTTGTGTGTATATGTATAAATAGATGTGATATTCACACTTCAAAATTTGGACCATAAAGTTTATAGAAAAATGTCTCAGGCAGAAATGAGGGTGAGGCAGAGGACCCTCCAGGTGTAGGAACATCCTGTTTAGGGAACAAGTAACAGCCTAGTTTGGTTAGACCTGAGGGAGCAGTGGAAAGAACTGTAAGTTGGAAGTGGAACCCCTTAGTAAGGGGCCTTGAATGCCAAGTTGGGCAGCTACCCCTTTGGGTAGAATTCTCATCTGAAAAATGGAAATCAGAAATGACAACACTTATGTCAAGGACTGTTGTGAGGATTAATTGAGTTAATACAGGTAAGTCATCATAGCTGTGAACTAGTATCACCCACTGTACAGCGTAAGGAATGAGTGCATGGGAAACAATGGAGGACTTTCCTACTCTTTTGCTGAGGTAACTCCTACTTCTTTCTGCTTTTAATATCATTCCAAAAACCTGATACGAGACTGGAGAAAAGCTGTTAAGAAGGGTGGGAGCAATAGTATAAAAGGAGCATTAATCAGTTTTGGTAGACTATGCACTCAAAGCAAACAACCCCGAATCTTATCTACTTTCAACACAAAGGCTCTTTTATTGCAGGCCAGAGCCTTTGTGTTCCAGGTCATCTCCAGTCCAGGTCCCAGGCAAGAGAAGCAGCCCCCATCTGAAGTGTGCTGGCCTCCTGGCAGAGGAAAAAGAGAGATTGCAGAATCACAGAATACCTCTTTTCTCCTTATGATTGGAACATGTTACTTCCCTTTTGTTATTGTTGTTTTGTTTTCATGAGACAAGATCTTACTCTGTCACTCAGGCTGGAGTGCAGTGGCATGGTCATAGCTCACTGCAGCCTCGATCTCCTGGGCTCAAGGTATCCTCCCATCTCAGCCTCCCAAGTAGCTGGGACTACAGTTGCACACCATCACCCACAGCTGTTTTTTATCTTTTAATAAAAAATGATCTTGATCTCCTGGGCTCAAGTGATCCTCCTGCCTTGGCCTGTGTATTAGTCCATTCTCATGCTGCTATGAAGAAATACCCAATTATAAAGATTCCTTTATAAATTACCCAGTCTCAGGTATTTCTTACCCAAAGTGCTGGGATTACAGGCACATGCCACCATGCCAGGCCATGTCACTTCCACTTACATTATATTGGTCAAAGCAAGTCAAGTGGCTAGAGCAAAGTTGAGGGAAGCAACGCCTGTTTGTGCACACACACGCGCATATACAAAGTATAAAGCTTCCACACAAAGAAAAGGGCAACAAATATTTAACAATGTAATTTAATACAAAAGGGTAAACATTTTCCTGACATTTTAAGTTAGATGTAATGAAAACCTTTTTGTTCTCCTTCTTCAGAAACTTCTCCTTTCAGAAGAACAAAGAGTAGACTATGTCCAAGTGGATGAGCAGAAGACACAGGCTCTCCAGAGCACAAAACAGGAGTGGACGGATGAGAGGCAATCCAAAGTATGAGAAACAGGGAAACTTGGGGCTCAGTTTGAGTTTTTTCTATTTTTTTCTTTTCAACTAAAAACACACTGATGGTCAACACAGGTCAAAACCAAGAGAAAATGTGTAGTTTTCAAGGTCTTGGCCAGAACCTTTAGGAAAGAAGACCTCTTTATACATTGAAGGAACAAAAGAAGGAAGCAGTTGCCTTCCTGAGGGGGCTCTGAGAGAATCTAGCCTCCCCCCTGTCTTATCGGAGCAAAGATTGGAGTGAGTGTTGCCACCAACAGGATTTATCATTTGACTCCAATACCTGAAATTCTGACCTGTCTCCTGTGCTTCAATGAGAATGAGAAATTATCCTAGCAAAGGGGCCTCTGGAGACCATCTTGTTCCAGCCTCTGAAGACAGTTGAGGAGATCAAGCCCAGTGATGGTGGCAAAATCTTACTCCAAGGACTTCAGCAGACTAGTCATGTCAATCCGCAAAGAAAGACAAGTGACAGGGGCAATGGATCTCAGGCTCTGAGATAAGTATATCAGATGACACTGGTGGCTCTAAGGACATTGCAATTAAGCAGCTACCTGTAGCCAGGTATTCTGCTGCTCTTGGTCTTTTCCCATGCACCGTCTCATGTTTTCTCCAAAAGACCTTGGAAGATAGGCATGGAAGAGACTGTTGATGCCACTTTGAAGAAAAGAACACTGAGAACTAGAGGAGGGAATGCTTTGCCCAAGATGATCACAAAGCCAAGACCAGAGTCCGGCTTAGAATACAGTTGTCCAGGCTGCCAATTGCAAACTCATTCCTCTACCTCATACTTCCTCTGAGGATTTTGACAAAATGGATTAATTGGGTGAGCCTTGGAGACATGTGGGAAACACCTGCAGACACAAAATGAGTAGGGATCTGAACAGGTGTTTTGATACTTGAAAGGTGTGCATGTCAAGTGACGGTTTCTTTGTGCGATGTTCAACTGGAACTCTCTCATCAGTAGTTACAATTAGAAATACCTACTGATGGTCAGTCTGAAGGCCATTCTCATGGTCCTCTACGCAGTGTGTTTCCCTGTGAGCTGGCTAATGCTAGCAGAGGAATTTTTACCACTTTGGGGAAGGCGTAGGTTGTCCCTGGCTATCCTATGATGGGCCCAAGCTTTGGAGTGATAGAGAAAAATGACCAGGAAAAACCTATGAATTCCATTCTTAGGTTTCCCAGCCAATTGCTCCCCTCTGCTTGAGAAGTAACTAGGTACTGAGAGTACAAACACTCCCACTTTATAATGAGGGTGTCATGTCACCCCTTCCTTTACAGGTCCTGGGGTCCAGGAGACCCAGAATGAAGGTGTTAGTTGGGCATGAAATGTTATTTAATGTCTGTTCTTGATCCTTCTGAGCACCTACAGCTGGAAACTAAGCAGATACTGGTCCTGCATTCTGACTGAGATTTTGTCTTCTTTATGAGGATAGATCAAATTGGCAGTCAGGCCCATGATAGTCAGTGCAGTTGGGGCAGTTGTAGACTTTGCTACAGGATTTCAGGATTTCCAGTCACCCCACAGGTAAGTAAATGCCGAAGTCGTCTTTTTTCAGACCATACAAGAAGTCATTTTGATTTTCAAAGAAGCCATATTGATTTTCAAAGAAGCCGGTTCTGGTGACATTATTTTCTTCCTTGGACAAAGTGGGGGAAAATTTCTAAGTATTTTAACTGAGTTCAGAGTCCTTAGTGAGCCTGGACAGAGCAAGGAGAGGGCTCCCCACTCCCTAAGCCCCACAGCCAGCTCTGCATCACCACACACAGCCAAAGCCAGTGAGGAGCTGCCTTCTTCCCCATGTGACTTGCAAAGAGACTCAGGCAAGAAACCAGGGCTTCAAACTGCCAGTTGCCATGTGTGGAGCACTTGTGTTAGGATCACTGATTATCTGACAAAGGCTGATGCAGAAAAACATTGTAGGCCCGAGTGTCAAGAAGCACACCAGATTGGAGATAGAAAAGAATAGCTGAAATTATGTCAGTAGTGAAATGTCACTCAATTGACCCCCCCAGAAATGTATTTATAGCATGAAGAAATACACACATGGGTAGTGTGACCTGTTCGGATGTGATTACTGAGAAATGGAATGCTCTGAATAGGCACTCTCTGCATTAAAGGTGTGGAAGGTGATAGGGGTCAGAATTTTAAAATTTTAATTTTGAAAATGGTGACTCACCCCTCATTTCCAGAGTGTATGCAATTATGTCCGGCTTTGATAACTGTTAGAGGATGGCTATGCAAAAGCATAATGATTCAAGGAAACAAAGTACAGGTAGTTTTTGAGCTGACACCAGCAAAGGTACCATAAGTCAAAAGATTGGTTTTGGTGGAGATGATCGAGGTGTGTGAGAGACCATGTTTCTGACCAAGGGCCTGATGTTTGTTACAGAAATGATCCCAGAGACCTACAAGATGTGGGAATCAGCATAACAGGGCAATGCAGCAATTAACCCCACTTTGTTTTCTGTAGTTCCTTTTTGTTTCATTTTCTTCTGTCTCATCGCGTTAGAAAATTCCTCCCAGTCAGGAGTTGTCCAGTGCAGGACAGAGGACCCAAGGGTCTCAAGCCTGCAAGTCCAGAAGGTGACAAACCCAGGAGCACTGGGAGTTAAGCTTTCCTTGGGGAAGGAAGAGCCTCGAGGTCCAGCACACAGCCTGGCTCTAAAGGCACAAAGCGACCTGCCCACCGCACAGTCCACTTCACAGGATCAGCTGAATCGTGACCTTTAAAAGTTCCAAGTTGAAACTGAAGGCTGTCCTCAGACCTGGCTTATTTCCTCAGTCCCTGTTCATACCATCTCTGCACCCCCAATCACACTGATTTTTCAAATTCATTTTGTTTTTACTGTTTCATTTCTGGCATTAATAAAAGTCTTATAAGGAGAAATCGTGACTTAAGTTCTTTTTTATTGAAGTGATGACATCCAATATAAATAAGGATCATGTTTTAAAAGCTGAATATTTGAAAATGGACTTCATAACCACTTTGACATTGAAGTACAACGAACTTAACCTGACTCACGTGCGTGTTATTTCACCGCAAACAGTTGAGCAGGTGTCTGTAATCAATACTGCTTCGGCTCAGCCAAACCATATCTTGTCATTTTCTTTATTTCTTCGTTGGAAACTAGCTTTTATAATTGACACTAAAATCAGCTGCTCTCCCTGACACCATGTATAACATGACCTTCATGATTACTTGCATGAGAAGGCAACTGCCCTAGGCCTGCCTGTCCTCAGCAGGCGTCTCTTTTGCCACCACCTGCCTTTTCTCCATAGCTGAGTCTCCCAGATGCCCTGGTGCTGGGTCAGTGGCATGTCGAGGCCATGAAGCAAGGAAGGGACAAACAGAGAGGGGACGGGCTCAGATTTGGGGGAAACAGACCAAAGGCATAGAGAGAACAGGCCTGGGGGATCCTGGGGCAGAGAGAAAGGACAAAAAGCCACATTAAATGCCTCACCCCTGGTGAAGTATGAGGCCAATCATGAACACTTTTTTCCTACACACACACTCTAGACCAAGTCTCCGACCCACACAAACAGCAGGTTGGCCCATAAGGCCAACTGAGAGACTCAGACCCTCACGTACATGGACGCTGGAGAGCCGCTGGGACTGGATGGCTGTGCAGGGTGATCAGGTGGACAGAATGATCCAGATGGATAAAATGAATCTTGACCCCACTCTGCCGCCACATATAAACACAGATTCCGAGCGGACCTCAGTGGGAAAGGCGGAACAATAAACTCTATGTGTTCCCTCTGCTTTAGGGGAGCCGTTTTGCTTTGCTTCATGGTCAAACACCTCTATTTTACTTAGTTTGTTTTGTTTTTTTTTTTTTTGGCTTCCTCTTTCTTTATTGGGCAGTTTGTAGATGTCACGCAGGTCTAAAAGTCACACTGTTAAATAATTATTTAAAAACTGACCAGGACAAAGGTCCTGGTCCAGAGCTCCAAATCAGAAGCAAAAAGGAATCGGGGCGGTGGGCTGGGGGTACTCCTCCACATCACCAAAACCCAGAAAACGAGGATCCTAAGCTCCTCCGCAGGCCAAATCCAGGGCTTGGGCCCTTGGGCTAACCTGCAGGTGCCTCTGACTGCATCACACTCAGAGTAAGGTAACCAGCAAGGGGCTGGAGGGAACGGCCAGCAGAGTCCCTACATGGACAGATGTAACTGGAAGGAGGGCAGGAAACACTTACTGTCCAGCTGTAGATAAGAGAGTGCAGCTAAGGCAGGTTGAGGGGCAGGGGAGAGGCTGGGGGAGCAGTATTGCAGCAATGCAGGAGTGTAGCCCCAGGGTCCTGTCCTGAGCAGCTGGTCAGGGTAGCAGCTGTTAGTTCCCAAATGGAGCTTCTGACCCGAGAGGCAAGAGATCTAAGTCCAGCTGTTCTTGTAAATACTGATGGTAATGCCCTATCTTGACATGACAGTGTTTTCGGATCATGCCATCTGTGGGTAGTAACTCTCCAGTTAGCAGCTTCAGGAGAGTTGACTTCCCTGCTCCATTGGGCCCTACCAAAGCCACTCGTGTGTCAAGGTCAATTCCAAATTCTAGATTATTGTAGATGCAAGGCCTACTTTTGTATACTTGAAGCTCACATTTTGCACCATAATGACAGGTGGAGGGATCTTGCCACATGGTGGGAAATAAAATGACAGTGTCTTATCACTCACGACCCTCTCTGTCAGTGCAGATGCCATCATTTTCTGTAGCGTCTTCTCCTTTGTCTAGGCCTGCCGGGCCAGCTTGGCACTGCCATGACCAAACCTCACAATGTAGTTCTTCATGTGTGCAATCTGATCTTGCTCCCAGTGAAACCTCTTCATCTGGTTCTCCTCCAGCTCTAGCCGCGTCTTCACATACTGATCATAATTACTCATATAATATTTCAGTTTCTTGTGCATGTGAGTGATGTTGGTACAGACACCATTCAGAAAATCCTGGGAATGGGAGACTAGGACCAAGATGCGCTTAAAAGATTTTAGTTCTTCCTCCAACCACATACAAGCATCTAGGTCCAGGTGGTTGGTGGCTCATCCAGGAGCAGCATGAAGGGCCAATTAAGAGGGCTCTGGCAAGGGCAGCCCTCATCCTCCAGCTGCCACTGAAGTCTTTTAGCTTCTTGCGCTGCGTGGCAGGTGTGAAACCTAGTCCATGTAAGATCCACGAGGCCCTCATCTCCATTGACAATTCCATTCAGTTTAACAAATATTTAATGATCACCTGCTACATAAGAGGTATTCTTATTGGTGCTGGATATATAAGAATGAGTGAAACAAATATGTCTTTCCTTAAGCTTCTGTTCTGGCAGGATGTGGTGGGCAGTGTTGGTGCCCTGCCCAAGTCCTCTGGCACCCCTTTCTCTGATTCCATGTGCTCTTCCTTCTGAAGCCTACACCCCTGGAGCTCCTTCTCAGAGGATAGCCCCTCAGCTCCTGGAGCTGCTTTACCTGCAAGAGCAGAGAGCTGGAAATGGCTCGGAATTCACTCTCCCTACCCTGTGGAACCTGGCTGACCCTTTCCTCCCTCTGGGACTGCACCCTTGCTTGGATTCTTCTTCTTTGCTCTGCTTTCCCCACTAGGGGTTCTCAGCCTTGGGGTGTCCAATTTTCATACATTGCCTTCTTGAAAAATGGTCGCAACAATATTTTCTGTCTTGCTTGCTCTTTCAGCATCTAGCCACTCCCCATTAAGAGATGGAGTCTATGTCTCATCCAGTAGAACTTGGGTAGTGATGCCGTGGCCAATGGTGTACAGCAGAGGGGACTCTGACTTCTGGGGCCAGGTCATACGCGATGATACATCTTCCACCTGATATATATATATCCTTGGAATCCAGCCATTATGCTGTGAGGAAGCACAGGCCACATGAAAAGGAACCAAGTTGCTTGGCCCTCAGACTCTTCTGAGTGTTACCAGCTGGCAGCCAGCACAAAATTGTCCCCTTCCTTCAGCCTTCGGTTTAGCCACCCTTGCTGCTGCCACATGGAGCAGACATGAGCCTTACTCCCAGTGGCTGCCCAAACTGGAGATGCAAATGATCATCATTGTTTTGAGTCACTAAGTTTAGGGGTGGTTTGTTATGTCGCAACACTTACTAGACCACCAACCGAAGACAGAGGTGAGACAGGAAATACAAAACAAATTTGTACATTATACTGTATTTTAGAAGGTGGCAAGCAGTATGGGCAAAAAGAAAAGGGCAGTGAATTGGTCTGTGAGGGGTGCAGTTACATGATGAAGTAGGTGAGGAGATGAAAATCGAGAAGATTTAAAGGAGATAAAGGAGCCAGCCATGAGTTAGATTTGAGAGAGCACCAAAGGCAGAGAGAGCAGAGTGTGCAAAAGCTCTCATTCAGCAGAAACCCTGGAATATTGAAGGTACAGCTGCAACACCAGGGTGGCTGGTATGGAGTTTGTAAGAGAGAGTATAGCAGAGAAGGTGGAGAGGTAGTGGAGGATTCACAGATTACAATGTAAGGCCTTATTGGCCCTTATAAGGATTTTATCTTATCTTCTGAGTGAGAAGGAAACCAGTGAAGGGAATTGAGTAGGGGAGACATGTGATTGGACTTAACGACTTGAAAGGATCACTGTAGAGAATATGTTATAAGAAGATTAAGATTAGAATAGGGAGACCAGGTAGGAGGTTATTGCACTCAGATAGGCAAGAGGTGGTTGTAACTCAGACCACAGTGGCAGCAGTGGAAGTGGTGCGATGTGGTTGGATCTTGGATAGCTTAGACAGAATGACAGAATTTGCAGAGGGATTGCATGTGGGTGATGAGAATAAGAAAGGAGTCAAGAATGACTCCAGGGTTTTTCACCTAAACAACTGGATGGGAGTATTCTCTTGGATTTCCAAGCAGATCATTATTTTTAGTATATGCAAAAGCTGCAGAGTCCTATAGCTGGGTCCATTTCCTAGGGACTCATGACACTGTGCAACCTTCCTATGCCTCAGTTTGAGTGCATGTGTGTGAGAGAGAGCATGCCCACTCACATGCATGTGCCCCTTGAGGTTTTCCAACTGCAAAATGAGGGTTGTAACAGCCCCTAATATACCTAGAGATTATTGAGTCATGGTTGTTGTTAGATGACATAAAAGAGGTGATACATCTACAACAGGATCTGACCCACAAAATATTACCACTTGTTATTTTTAATGGAAGCTAGATATTATTTTAAATGCTTTGCATGTTATAGCTGATGAAATCCTCACTATGTGGCAGATATTATCAAGGCCAGCTTTATTGACAGGTGAATTTAAGGATCTGCTAATAGATGGTATAAGGGATGTGTGGCCAAGAGAAAAGTCTAAGAATTCAGCATATTATTTTTGATCTGAACAGCTGTCATTAATCACTGTGTAGAGAGTTGGAAGTGGGGAAAGATTAGAGGTTCAGTTTTGGAATGTTAATTTTCTCTCTCAAGCAATTGCAGATGTCAGGATAGGCAGTTGGATCTATGAGTGTGGAGTGTGTCTTGGAGTCTAGAGACATAATTTATACACACACACATGCCTATGTGCACATTTAACATAATATCTAACTTTCATTATAAATAACAGGTGGTAATATTTAGTGGGTCAGAGCCTGTGTATAATTTATGTCTCAACATGAGTCAATACGCACGCACACACACACACACACACACACACACACACACACAATTTATCCATGGGATTAGACCAGGATATCAAGAGAATGACTGTGAAAGTGAAGATGCCCTCCTCAGCTCCGATGTAATTGCCTTTATAAACAAACAGGTGAAACAATTCCCTGTAGTTCCCATCTGTCCCTCTGTCAAGACACACACACATACTCATACTGCAACCCACTACATGGATTTCATTCCCTTTCCCCTCCCAGGTGTCTCCATCAACAGTTTGAGAAACCCTACCTTAGCTAATAGAGATGCAAATAGCAGACTCAATAAATTTATGACCAGATGTTTTCTCTCAGGTGTCACAGATACAGTGGACTCTGCAGCAGGACTATGAAGTGCTTTATCTGTGTCTCAGAGGACAAAGCACAAAAGTTCTCAATTCCATGAGAGCAGCAAAGCCTCGCACGTTCTGTCCACTGACTGCAAGTGTGCCTGATGGAATATACTTAACACTACTAAACTGTACACATAAAAATGGTCAACATGACACGTTTTAGGTTATGTGTTTTGTTTTGTTTTTTTACCACAATTTAAAAAAACCTCAAGAACTGCTGAACGGACAGCATACACAGTCATCCAGATGATACACTCATGGAAAAAAGTCCTTTCTTCCTTCCTTCCTTCCTTGCTTCCTTCCTTCCTTCCTTCCTTCTTTCTTTCTTTCCTCCTTCCCTCCCCGCTTTCTTTCT
The DNA here is from genome assembly GCF_009764315.1 of Trachypithecus francoisi. Classification (NCBI taxonomy): domain Eukaryota; kingdom Metazoa; phylum Chordata; class Mammalia; order Primates; family Cercopithecidae; genus Trachypithecus; species Trachypithecus francoisi. Next base: position 27,255,134 of record NW_022681471.1, read on the forward strand.
TCCTTTCTCTCTCTTTCCTTCTTTCCTTCCTTCTTTCTTTCTTTCCTTCCTTCCTCTTTCCTTCCTTTCTCCCTCCTTCCTTCCCTTCCTTTCTTCTATGCCTCCATCCCTGTCTCCTTCCTTCCTTCCTTCCTTCCTTCCTTCCTTCTTTCATCTCTCTGTCCTATCTATCTCTATCATGAAAGAAAATGAAGTAATTAAGAGTAGGGCTTTGTAAACTGGAGTCTGGAGATTGAGAGAAGATTGCACTCACACCTGATAAAGTTCAAACCACAGAATGTTCCAGTAGAGTTTGATACACAACTGAGGTCAGTATCTGCCAGCCTTGAACATCTCTCAGCTGGGAGTACCTCCATTAAATAACCAGTCTGAACAAGTTTGTAATTTGGGATTTCTGCACAGCCAATGAACTGCCTCAGAAAATAACTTTTTGTGGAAATCTGTATAAAATTTATTCTGCCCTTGCCTTATCAGGGCTGGCCTGATTCAGTGTACCTGAATTGCAATTCTTTGTTTCCCAAATAAATGTTATTTTCTTTGGCCTCTATGTCCATCTTTCTTCAGTTAACACTCTATATCTATCTCCATCTATCATCTCTATTATGTATCAAAAGCAAGTTAGTTTGTGGTCATGGAACAATATGAACACATTTATTGCCATGGAAAAACAAAGTGCAACGTTCTCTCATAGAAAGTCAGACTGGCTTACTGATGATGTGGGTTACTTGGCATACGTGTTTTGTCGTTAGGATGAGCTGAATATAGACTCCAGCATTCCCACAGAATGCACTTCAAACACATATGCTATATACACTAGACCAGATACCTTACCCCTTGCAACTATACACACTTGATAGCAAAATCACCTGGAACATATTTTCAGATGTGTGTGAGCAAGAAATATTTGAAGAACAGAGATATAAGCAGACACACATCAACTTGGAAAGAAGCCTTAGAGCCATGCACAGGCAGGACATTGAGACCCCAGAGCACCTAGTGTAGCTCACACCTGCTTAATCTAATGTATTTCAAAATGACAAAATATACTAGTTTTAAGATATCAAACAAACACTATGTGATATGGTTTGGAACTGTGTCCCTACCCAAATCTCACGTTGCATTGTAATCTCCAGCGTTGGAGGTGGGGCCTGGTGGGAGGTGATTGGATCATGGGGTCGGTTTCTCATAGTTGAACACCATCCGCCTTGGTGTTGGTGTGGCAATAGTGAGCGAGTGCTCACGAGATCTAGTTGTTTAAAAGTATGTAGTACCTCCCCCCTCTCTCTCTTTCTCCTGCTCCAGCCCTGTGAGACGTGCTTGCTTCCCCTTCTGTGGGCAGCAAGCCACCCAGGTGCCGAGGCGAGAGACCGAGGGCACGAGCTGTTCCAGTATAATAAAATATATAAAATAAGAATAGTTATACTAGATATAGATAATAGATATGATTATATATGAATATCATTAATCATTAGTTTGTAGCAATTACTCTTTATTCCAATATTATAATAATCCTCGCTCTACAATCATAACCTAGGAAAAACCAGAGCTAGAGCTGAGGGAAGGTAGTGAGAAGTGACCACAAGACAGGAGTGCGAGCCTTATGTAATGCTCGGGCAGGGCCACCAGAGGGCTCCTTGGTCTAGCGGTAGTGTCAGTGTCGAGGAAAAACACTCGCTCCTTAGCAGACTGGGAAAGGGAATCTCCCTTTCCTCGGAGGAGTTCAGAGAAGACTCTACTCCTCCACCTCTCATGGAAGGCCTGACATCAGTCAGGCCCACCCGCAGTTCTCCGCAGGCCTAACCGTCTCCCTGTGATGCTGTGCTTCAGTGGTCACGATCCTGGTCCGCCTTTATGTTCCATCCTGTACACCTGGCTCTGCCTTTTAGATAACAGTAGCAAATTAGTGAAAGTACTAAAAACCTCTGATATGCAGAAATAATGGCATAAGCTGTCTCTCTCTCTCTCTCTCTCTCTCTCTCTCCTCTCTTTCTCTCTGCCTCGGCTGCCAGGAAGGGAAGGGCCCCCTGTCCAGTGGACACGTGACCCACGTGATTTTTACCTATCATTGGAGCTGGCTCTCACTCCTTACCCTGCCCCTTTGTCTTGTATCCAATAAATATCAGTGCAGCCTGGCATTCGGGGCCACTACTGGTCTCCGCGTCTTGGTGGTAGTGGTGCCCCGGGCCCAGCTGTCTTGTCTTTTATCTCTTTGTCCTGTGTCTTTATTCCTACAATCTCTTGTCTCCGCACATGGGGAGAAAAACCCACCGACCCCGTGGGGCTGGACCCCTACACCCTTCACCTTCCATCATGATTGAAAGCTTCCTGAGGCCTCCCCAGAAGCAGAAGCTGTTATGCTTGCTGTACAGCCTGCAGAACCATGAGCCAATTAAACCTCTTTTCTTTATAAATTACCCAGTCTCAGGTATTTCTTTATAGCAATGCAAGAACGGACTAATGCATTATACTACTCGAAAAGCTCTTCACTCTTTCCTATTCATTGGGTCTACAGAGGTTTACTGTGTTAGACAGTCATTCCTTTTAATAAAGTCGTGCACCACATAATGACATTTTGGTTCACGGAAAACTGCATAGACCACAGCCGTCCCATAAGTTTATAACGGAGCTCAAAATTTCCTGTCACTTAGTGACGCCTTAGCTGCCGAGCGCATTGCCTTACTTTTTCTATGTTTAGATACGTTTAGATACACAGATACTTACCATTATGTTGCAATTGCCTACAGTCTTCAGTTCAGTCACATGCTATCCAGGTTTGTAGTTAGGAGCAATAGGCTCCACCATACAGCCTAGGTGTGTAGGAGGTTATATCATCTAAGTTTTGTAAGTACCCTCTAAGATGTTCACACAAAGATGCAGTACGCAGAACGTACCTCTTTAGATATATTCGGTATCTTAACACTAAAATCTATTACCCTTAGTTATTCCCAATTAAAATATTGTCATGGAATGGATGGATGGTTTATAAATAATTCTGATGTGGGATAGTTTCTTCAAATAAAATCTTACCATATCCTCCCAACCCCCTGCCAAAAAAATAAAAGCAAGTGGAAATGTAGGAATATCTACCTCCTTGGTGGCCTGATCTATGAAACCCTTGGTGCTCTTGGATTACACCTTGAGAAACACAGATCTTGACCAATATTGATAGGGGTGCGCTGTGCTTTTCTCAGTGCATACTCAGTAAAGCTATACACATAGTACGAACCACAAATATGGTAACTACTTATCTATCCATATTTTGTTAGAATATGTATCCTCGTCAGTGCAAATGCATTCATCTGCTGATGGGCACTTGGGTTGCTTCCACCTCTTGGCTATTGTGAATAATAGTGTCTGTAATTGTGAATAGTGTCTCAAATTGTGTTCTATTACAATGGAGAACAGATTCTTATTGAACTTATGTAAGTAACCACATTGCCATAAATTAAGCACACTTACAAACCATTTTCAAATTCTGAATAAATCAGGTAGAGAGAAAGAAATATACTCCAATATGATTTTTCATGATCATCATTTCCCATTTGAACACGTTTCCACACTTCCTCTGTGATTTTCTTTGAGTTTACATTAATAAAACAATGGAAAGATTTGGGATACAGTCCCTCCTTGTGAATTTTCTATCTCCATAGCAATGGAAAACGCTTGTGAAATATTTAGCAGCTTCCTATAAATCAGAACTTACTTTTATAATCAGCACATCTGAGATAAAATGAGTCATCTTTCTGACATACTTACTGAGATGAAGCAAATCCTGAAATCCCCAGGGGTAAAAAAGAGAACAATGACATTCCACATGGCTTGAGATGTACTAATTTTATTAACATGCTAAGTGCTGCAACATCATTACAAGAGAACCCCTACATTGCCTCTGGTCACTCTGCTTTTAGAAACTAAGAAATGTGACTTTAACTCTTGCTTTGTATATATGGACATGCAGTGATGTCCACAAGAGATTTTGGTGGATTTCCAGGGGACTCACAATCCAATGATCATGTCTGTAACTGAAAGCAGCGGTTTTAAAGGGGGACTTGGCATGAAGGGTACGCAGGGGAGGGAGTGAGCACATGTGGGGTCTATGTGACTCTCTCCTCAGTGCCTTGTCTATCAGGTGGCCGAGCTGGCACCGTCGCGAACAAAGAGCTAGGTTGTAAAGTGGCTGCTGTCTCAAGATACACTCCAGATGGGACAGAGTTTCATGGTGGGCATACCTTAGGTTGTAAATTGACTGTTTTCTCTTGAGGCAATCTCCTGATGGGAGAGATTTCCGGCTTTGGAGCTTCTAAGTAGGTACATGGTTAGATGAGAGCTTGCCCTGTAGGGAGTGTCTGGTGCAGGGAAGGCAAAAGTAATGATTGCATTCTAAAGATTTGTTGGAGCATTATGGTACAAGATCTGGAAAGTCTCTGGGAAAACCTGTCTTGGTTCCCATACAGAGGGTGCAACAGAAGTAAAAATCTACCACAAAGAAGTGTGACTGTTCTTGCAACCGGGGCGAAAGTTGAAAGTAGCTTCTGCCACCACGATGATCCAGATCTGATCCAGGATGCTAATGAATGATCTCTCGATGATGTTCGTTCAGATGTAGATTTGATTTGTTGGTGCATGTCTCTCAGGGCTATCGAGGCATTTCTTTAATTATTGGGGATGTATCCACAGCAGTTAGTCTTAACTATCGTGCACATTCCCCACTGCCAATTGTAACTGGAGTTCCTGTGATGATATGATGACCACCTGGCTCAGTATATATTTAACAGGTTGCAAAAGGAGCTATGAGTATTCATGAAGGTGATCATAAGCCCTGTTTAGTTCTTGAGAATGGGTCTGTTTAGTTAAATAGCTGCATCCCATCCAGGAGATGACATTTTTTATGGAAACAAAAGAAAAACAAAGGTTAATGTTGGGCACAGCCTATCCAGATCTTACACTCAAAGTGTCTTTAGTTACAGAGGAGGGAGTCGGTGGCAGACTAACATGTTTTTCTCATCTGTATTACAAGGAATGAGGTAGCAGTAATTTCACTGGTTCCAAATCAGAGAAATAGAAGAAAAATTTGAAAGTGTTAGTTTAGGGACTCATAGTCTGGAAAGAATTCACAATTTAGTCCACATTGCAGAAAGTAATAATAATATTAAAAGGCAAAACTCAAAGATAATGGACAAGACTACAATCTAACAAGAGGTGTACTATATAGTTTTTTCTGAAACATATTTTTTCTCTCTCCAGTCCCCATTCTTACTAAACACAAATCATAGTAGGACAAACTTATTTTCAAAATTTTAGTCTTATGATGCTTGGCCTGATTATTTGGATAAAGTGCAGGAAGAATAATTATTTGGCAAATAGGTTCCTTTAAAAATCGGCTTTGCTGGAATTTTTATTCATAAGGAATCTTAGATGAGACCTCTCAAGGCCTCAAGCCCAGGCATGGTTTTTTCTGTGCTTGCAAATATTTGTATGGACTGGGTAAACATCTCTCCTTTCGAGGTCCTAAGATAACCTGGGGATCCTAGGTCTGTAGGAAAGTGACATTCTTTACTTACCACAGGTCAGGAACCCCATATAGGGACTGCATAGACAAGCTATGAGGCCAGTTTTTCCAAGGGGCTTTTATCAGCTCTACAAATCAATCATGATTCCTTAGAGCAGTCTGTTTATAGCTAAAAGCATGCCATTCCAGTCAAAGCCTTGGGGAAATAACCATTGTCTCTAATTGTGTCCTGTTACAACAGAGAACGATTCTTATTGAACTTATGTAAGTAACCACATTGCCATTAATTAAGTACACTTACAAACCATTTTCAAATTCTGGATAAATCAGATAGAGAGAAAGAAATATACTCCAAATTTCACTCACAGGAGTGTACTTTACCCAATTGTTAAAAGCTGTAAATAGCTCAAAAGAATTATGCTTTTCTGTACATGAAAACACAAAAGAATTAGCAATATTTCAAACAAGAAATCATAAAAAGATTATTTTGGTCTTTTGTTAGTTCAGTCTATGTAATTAACTCTAGGTTTGCTGGATATTCATGAACACATTAGCTCTCCATGGGAGTCTTGGAAATTTTTTTCTCTTTTCTAATATCACAGTCTCCAAAGTTATCAGAAACCTGCATTCAAGAGTACCTGTCAGAGTCTTAGAGCTGATTATAAAGAATCAGAGTAAAAAAGCGATTATGGGTGACATGAGCCTCAGAATAGCCACAGTTAAAGACATAAACAACAAAGAAATCTGGTCATCTCTGTGGCACAAACAATTTAGCATAACAATCATAATTACTACTGATAACATATCAGGATTATAGGAATCTTATACAACTTTGGAACACATACTAAGAATATATTTATATGATTATAACCCAAAGAAAGCTTAACACGATTTTGTATTTGACAATGTTTCCTATATGGCTTCAATAGACCAAATAAGCCAAATATGTCTCTTTTGGACTTTAGGGTATCTCATATCCAAAAGGGTTGACCAGGTCAAAAAAGGACTTAATTTAGAATTTGACTTTGGAACTTTTGTTACATATCAAAGATTTAACCACTTGACATTACAAAATAGAATCCCGGATTACTATATGTCATTTATTTAGACAAAATGATAACTCAAAAATTTTAAAAAGGCAAAAATCTTTACTTGTTGGTAGAGGAAAGACTTGGCTTTCTAAACAAGACCCAATAAAGGTAGCATGAGGCCAACTAAATCTGTCTTTTCTTCCCTCTTTTTTCTGTCATCTATTCAAAAGGAAAACAAAAATCTTTCATTGTCTTTTAATAGTACGTGAAAATCTTGTTCAACACAGAAGCCAAATTTCACCTTTGAATTGTGTACCATCTATTAATGTTAAACACATTTTTTTTTTTTTTTTTTTTACACAAGGTCTCACTCTGTCACCTAGGCTGGAGTGCAATGGCATGATCATGGTTCACTGCAGTCTCAACTTCCCAGGCTCAGCTGATCCTCTCACCTCAGCCTCCTGAGTAACTAGGAATACAGGTGCTGGCCACCAAACCCAGCTAATTTATATATTTTTTTTGTAGAGATGGGGTTTTGCCATGTTGCGCAGCCTGTTGTTGAACTCCTCCCAAAGTGCTGGGATTACAGGCATGAGCCACCAGGACCGGCCTTTAACCCAATTCTTAATAAAATCTTATAAACAAATCTATCCAATCTCAATTCGTTTGACCATAAGGTAAGATTTCCATAAACTTTTATAATCCTTTACAATTTTTGTTAAAGAAAAGACGAATGCTATAAGAAAACCAGATACATTGGCTCAGATTCTGGCCCTGCATCAATGTGCTTTTATTTTAATGTTTAATTTACAGGAAAACCAAATAATCCCTTCAAATTTCAGACAGCTTGCTCATACCCATAGAACTTCCTTAACAAGATCAATCTTTCACAAATATTTTACAACTTGTTTAAACTTTCAGTATTTTCTTATTCTTCCTGCTTAGGACAATGCTTCAAAACTTTTGAACTAGCCAAAGTTGCCTTCCATTGAACAAAAACTATATATCCATGCCTTCTTATAACCTTTTGTCAGAAACACATTCCTCTTTCCTTATCCACTTTGCATGTCAAACTGTTTCTCCAGTAGTCTCAATTATATATGTTACAGTGTTAATTCTCAGCAACTTTTATTTTTGGTGAAAAACCTGTTAAGTAAGCAATTGTAACCATGTATCAGCTTGCAAAGCCCAGGACCAAGACACACGGAGCTTCAGACAATGTCTGACTCTTCCCAGCCTAGCCAGGGAACCTGGCAAACTCCATATGTCCTCAGGCCTTACCTAGAATCTAATGGATGTAAAACAGAGAAGTCAAACAATTGTTAAAACTCACAGAAGCAAGTTATAACCTTAAAGCATCTAGCAAACAGTATCTGACCTGCCTAAATTAGACCGAATGTCTAAATTTTGAAGATGTTTTTATTTTATTAGTTTTTATTTAATTTACCAATAATCTTTAAACTGTCTTTATTTCTCAAAGATTATTGGAGTCAGATGACCTAAAGCCATTAAAGTTTCTACTTTTCTGACAATATGATGATTTAAGCCCTTATTATATCTTAAGCAATTAATTAGAGCTCTTTCATAAATTTTGGCAGCAAAACACATAGAAGCAAGTTATAACCTTAAAGCAAATGTCTAAGTCTTTGTCAATTCTTTAATTCAATTGTTTATCGCTTTGCTTGAGTTTTAGGAGTTTGTTGTGTATTATGAGTTGAGTTTTAGGAGTTTGTTGTATATTATGAGTTGAGTTTTAGGAGTGTGTTGTGTATTACGGATACTAAACCCTTATCAGATATATGATTGGCAAATATTTTCTCACTTTCTTCAGCTTGTCTTTTCACTTTTGGGTTGAGGCTTAATATTACCATGCTGCCCCGGCATCCATTTGGTTGTCTTGACATGAGTCCCCAGATGCCACACAATGCCCTTGGTTAATAGCCTAAGCCCAGTTCCCAACCGCTGCCTTTCGATTCCACTTTCCTTCCCCTAAAAGCCGCCTCACCAGTACCACACACACACCCAGCTGCTTGACCAAATGTAAAGTTAGGTTAGGTCCATGTAGTTTGGTTAGGCCCCTTTTCCTGGGCATTTGCTTCGAATGCTCTAATCTTCTCACCCCCTACTGTGATGCTCTGACCACCTCCCTGGACCCAAATAAAGGCAAGTGCCCCAGGTCCACGCACGCTCTCTGCACATGTTGATTGACCTCCGTGTAGCCGCCATAACCTGTGAGTAACAGAAGTTCTTTGTTTCTGTCTTCTGGCTCGTCTAATCGCTGAAGGAGTACTCTCCATTTTAAAGGAACTAAAGTAAACTAGTTCAACCATTGTGGAAGACAGTGTGGCGATTCCTCAAGGATCTAGAACTAGAAATACCATTTGACCCAGCCATCCCATTACTGGGTATAAACGCACAGGATTATAAATCATGCTGCTATAAAGACACTGCACACATATTTTCCTGCGGCACCATTCACAATAGCGAAGACTTGGAACCAACCCAAATGTCCATCAATGACAGACTGGATGAAGAAAATGTGGCACATATACACCATGGAATACTATGCAGCCGTAAAAAAGGATGAGTTCATGTCCTTTGTAGGGGCATGGATGCAGCTGGAAACCATCATTCTCAGCAAACTATCGCAAGAACAGAAAACCAAACACCGCATGTTCCCACTCATAGGTGGGAACTGAACAATGAGAACACTTGGACGCAGGAAGGGGAACATCACACGCCGGGGCCTGTTGTGGGGTGGGGGGAAGGGAGAGGGATAGCATTAGGAGATATACCAATGTAAATGACGAGTTAATGGGTGCAGCACACCAACATGGCACATGTATACATATGTAGCAAACCTGCATGTTGTGCACATGTACCCTAGAACATAAAGTATAATAAAAAACTAAATAAATACAAATAAATAAAAAACTAAAACAACTTTCTGATAACGTTCTTTAACGCACAGAAGTTTTTCATTTTGATGAAGTCCAGTTTAACTATCTTTTGTCTGGCTGCATGTATTTTTGGTTTCATATCTAAGGATCTATTGCCAAATCCAAGGTCATGTAGATTCACCCTGTGGTTTCTTTGAAGAGTTTTATGGTTTTAGCTCTTACATTTAGGTTGCTGATCGATTTTGCATTAATTTTTACTTACCGTGTTACATGGGGGTTCAACATCATTCTTTTGCAGGAGTAATTCCACTTGTTCCAGCGCTGTTTGTTGAAGAGATTGCAGGATTGGCACTCTTGTCAAAAATTATTTAACCAGAGATCACATCAAGTTAAAAAGCTTCTGCACAGCAAAGGAAACAATTCACAAAGTGAAGAGACAACCCACAGAATGGGACAAAATATTTGCAAACTACCCATCTGATAAGGGATTAATGACCAGAATACATAAGGAGCTCAAACAATGCTGTAGGGGGGAAAGAAAAAAAGTCTAATAATTCAAGTTAAAAAGAGGCCAAAGAAGCAAAGGAACAGGAAGGGCATAGGGAGGGTTGGGAGCGGGGGCGAGGAGGGATGCGGCAACCACAGACAGGATGGAGATTTAAGGATCCCTGTGATTCCCGAGATGACCCTGAGAGCATCAGCTGGGGAACCTGATGAAAATTCACGGCAGACGTGCATTGTTTGGAAGGAGGTGAGGAGCCAGAAATGGTGACTTATTCAGAAGGAGTGACCACTTGATCTGTTCTTTGGCTGACTGTAGTACCTGAGACATGGTCTGCCCCATAAGAGGGACATCTTCATCCCCTTATTTAAAAAAATTTTTTTGAGACAGCACCTCCTCTGTTGCTCAGGCTGGAGTACGGTGGCACAGTCAAGGCTCACTGCAGCCTCCACCTCCCCAGGCTCAGGTGATTTTCCCACCTCAGCCTCCCGAGCAGCTGGGACTACAAGCACGGCGTACATTGCCTGGCTAATGTTTTCTGGGTTTAGTAGAGACGAGGTATCACCATGCTGCCCAGGCTGGTCTCAAACTTCTGGGTTCAAGCAATCTCCCACCTTGGCCTCCCAAAATGCCGGGATTACAGGTAGGAGCCACCTCAGGGGGCCAGAATTCTTTCTTAAATGTTTGATTCATTAACCAATAGAGCATCCAGCCTGGAGTTTTCTATGTGGGAAGGTTTTAATTATGAACGGATATGGGTAGTTGATGTAAAACTCCTTTTTTTTTCTTGTGTCAGTTTTAGTAATATGTATCTTTCAATGAAATATACATTTCATCGAAGTCATTGCATTTATTGTCACAGAGTTGTTAAATAGCATTCCTTTTTTATTTTTTATTTTATTTTTTTTGACAGAGTCCCGCTCTGTCGCCCAGGCTGGAGTGCAGTGGCGCGATCTTGGCTCACTGTAAGCTCCACCCCCAGGCTCACGCCATTCTCCTGCCTCAGTCTCCGAGTAGCTGGGACTGCAGGGGCCACCGCCACGCCCGGCTGGTTTTTTTGTATTTGTAGTAGAGAGGGCTTCACTGTGTTAGCCAGGATGGTCTCGATCTCCTGACCTTGTGATCCGCCCGCCTCAGCCTCCCAAAGTGCTGGGGTGACAGGCGTGAGGCACCAGGCCCGGCCAATAGCATTTTTTACTAGCCTTTGACTTGTTTCACTGATGTCTGCTTGTGATTTATTAGGTCCTCCTCCTGCTTGTCTGGGGCTAACTTTCTCTTTTTCTCTAGGGTCTTAAGAGGAAAAGCTGAGATGATTGGGCCAGGAAGGAATGGGAAGAAGAGTGGGGCACGGCGAGTCCACAGTCCAGACCACAGTGGGGAAGGGCCGCACCCTAGCCTAGAGAGGAGGAGGAGAAAGTGCTGTCGTTGGAGGGGGCATTTGGGGCTGAGGAGGAGCTGGTGGTTTGTACGGGTGCTGTGGAGGAGAACGGAGGGGGAGGTGTGTGGGAGGGAAGAGCCCAGCTGGGAAATGGGGGCTTTGCACGGGAGGAGCTGCTCCCCCATACAGAGCCCAGCTCCAGGGGATCCCTTCCCCCAGATTCTCACGGCTCTGGACCGAGATGCCTCAAGGTGACAGAAGCTGGAAGATCGTCAGCCTCGTGCCAGTGAAAGCTATGGGTGGTGGAATGGGTGAGGAGGGGGCTCTCAGTCTTGAGCCGTCCTCCTGTCCTGGGGAGCGGCTGGCTCAAGCCTGGGTCCCCGGGCTGAGCCCTGAATTGGGTGTTTGCGGGGCAGGTCACCCTGGCCAGGATGTCTCGGCACACCTGGGCCTGAAAGGAGAGGGAGTGACAGACAGGACCAGGCAGAAGGCGGGGAAGGCCGGATGCGGTATTAAAGAGGCTGGCCAGAAAAGCCTCTCTGAGAGGGTGACAATGTGTGCAACGCTGTATTTAAATGTATTTTGCGTAGAAATTGGGATCATGGAGGACAGTAAGCAGGACTAGATTGCAGCTCCGAACAGACCCTCCTCTCCTGAACACCCACCCCCCAGCCCACCACTGGAGAAACTTCAAGTTAGAGAGCCCAGCCGAGTGAAATACAGGGATAGAGGAAGTAGCAGAAAGCAGGCAAGGTGAGAGCTGGTGGCTGGGGTGTGGGTTGTATGGGGGTGTCAAGCGATGGGGAGGGGCCCGGCTGATGCGGCAGGGGTCATGGTGGGGAGGGCCTTGGAAAGGCATGCAGGAGTCAGCTTGGGGTACAACAGAGGAAAGTGGGGAATCACGACAGCTGGGTGGGTTTGCTTCAGGACCTGGGCCAGTGTGTGGGGAGACAGCCTGTGGGGATGAGATGGGCACCGGCCAAGTCCTAGGAGATGGCTCCTTAACCGGGTCCCCACCAGCCGCATCAGGATGCCTTTCTCATCACCCATGGAATACACAGAAGAAAATGGGACAGAGGACATTATTATGATAAAGGGTTCAATTCATGAAGAAGACCAATAAATATGTGTGCACTGAATATAACAGAGCTTCAAAATACATGAGTTAACCTCATAGAAAAAAAAGGAGAAATACATAAACCCACAGAGGTGAATATTTTCACACTCCCCTTTTAGTAACTGATAGAACAATATTTTAGAAAATCAGCTACAGGAAAGCAAATTAGACTGTGCACAGTAGCTTATGCCTATAATCGCAGTGCTTTGGGAGGCTGAGGTGGAAGAATTGCTTGAGGCCAGGAGTTTGAGACCAGCCTGGGAAACATAGTGAGACCCTGACTCTACAAAAATAAAAATACAACAAATTAGCCTGGCATGGTGGCACACACCTGTAGTCCTAGCTACTTGGGAGGATGAGGCAGGAGGATAACTTGAGCCCAGGAGGCCGGGCGCGGTGGCTCAAGCCTGTAATCCCAGCACTTTGGGAGGCCGAGACGGGTGGATCACAAGGTCAGGAGATCAAGACCATCCTGGCTAACATGGTGAAACCCCGTCTCTACTAAAAAAATACAAAAAACTAGCCGGGCAAGGTGGCGGGCGCCTGTAGTCCCAGCTACCCGGGAGGCTGAGGCAGGAGAATGGTGTGAACCCAGGAGACGGAGCTTGCAGTGAGCCAGGATCCGGCCACTGCACTCCAGCCCGGGCGACAGAGTGAGACTCCGCTCCGTCTCAAAAAAAAAAAAAAACTTGAGCCCAGGAGTTTGATAATACAGTGAGCTAAGATCATGCCACTGCACTCCAGCCTGGGTATTAGAATGAGCCCCTGTCTTAAAAAAAAAGAAAAGAAAACAATAAATAAGAAGAAATTGTAATCTAAGTATAGGAATGACCTCAGCCAGGTGGAAGAATAGGAATTCTCCAGCTTTACTCTCCCAAACAGAAATCCAATCAGTAACTATCAAAAGGCAAGACTACCATTGTGAGCACCACAGAACTCAGAAGAGAATGTGAGACACCCCTTTGAACTACAGAATCTAGAAAGCCCACAATCAGATGGTAAGAGGAACAATTCTTTCTGATCTTGCTGCCCCTCCTCCAGGCTGGCACAGTACCACACACAGAGAATTTTCTGAGCTCATAGTTTCTACCGTGGGAGCAGTGAGTTGGAGGCTGACATTTGTCTTCCCCACCATTCTGAACCCCTTTGAGGAGGCTTAGTCTTATCACATACTTCAGGGAACATTGGGAGTGCCAGCAGGGTTGGACACTTGGGGTAAGTTGGAGATGGAGGATACGGTGGAGCTTACACTGACAAGGGAACAGATTTTGGTGGTTGCTCTGCATTCCAGCCAATGGCGGCACTACACTGGAGAAACTAGCCAACGGCATCACACTTTAGGAAACACGACACAGATTCCAAACAATATTACCACATGGCCTGGGAAGACAACTGCAACCCTGCCTAATCAGAGTTGATTGCAGAGCCCAGCCAGCAGCCCCACCTGGCAGTGGACTCCAGCCAGCAGTCTCACTGGACCATGGTGCCGAGGCAGCACTACCATTCAAACTCAGAGCACGGGAAGTAACTCAAGAACATGACACCAAAGACTGCTTGGGTATGTTTGCAACCAGCTGGCCCATTCAGAATCTCAGGTTAGAGTAAATAGTAAAGGTCTATTACCACCAAAGAAGACCTGCAAAGAATGAAAGAGGTGGCTATGTCCTCAAATGCACAGACATCAATGTAAAAACACAAGGATTATGAAAAAACCTGAGAAGTACAACACACCAGAAGAAACTAATAAAGCTTCAGTAACAGACCCTTTAGAGAAGGAGATCTATGAATAACTGAGAAATAATTCAGAATAATCCTCTTAAAGAAGTTCAGAGAACTACAAAAATACAAATAATTAAAATAAAAAACAATTCATGAACAAAATGAGAAATTTGACAAAGAAATGGAACCAAACAATCAACAACAACAACAACAAACCAAATAGGATCCTAAGATGAAGAATACAATTGCTTGTGGAGCTTGGTAGCTCACATCTGTAATCCCAGCACTTTGAGATGCCAAAACAGGTGGATCAATTGAGCTCAACAGTTTGAGACCAGCGTGAGCAATATGGTGAAACCCTGTCTCTGCAAAAATTGCAGAAAATAGGCTGGCGTGGTGTCTCAAGACTGTGGTACCAGCTACTTGAGAGGCTGAGGTGAAAGAATTGCTTGAGCCCAGGAGGTGGAGGTTGCAGTGACTGAGATTCCACTACTGCACTCAAGCCTGGTTGATAGAGAGATACTCTGTCTCAAAAAAATTTGTAGAATACAATAATTGAACCCTAAAACGTCAATAGAACGCCTCAACATCAGACTTGATCAAGAAGAAGAAGCAGTAGTGAGCTCAACAACAGAACATCTGAAATATCCAATCAAAGGAGCAAAAAAGGATCATAAAAAGGAATGAAAAAATTAAGGGATTTATGAGACAGCATCAAAAGGGCAAGCGTTTGGGTCATCAGAGTTCAAGCAGGACTGAGAAAAATAACTATGTAGAAGGCTTATTTAAAGAAATAATCGCAGAAAATTTCCCAAAGTGGAGAAAAATATAAATATTCAGGTACTGAAAGGTCAAAGGACACCAATCAGATTGAATCCAAATAAGACTACCCCATGACATCAAACAGACAAAGAAGGGATCAATTCAACAATAAGAGCTAACTATCCTAAATATATATGCACCCAATACAGGAGCACCCAGATTCATCAAGCATGTCCTTAGAGACTTACAAAGAGACTTAGACTCCCACACAATAATAATGGGAGACTTTAACACCCCACTGTCAATATTAGACAGATAAATGAGACAGGAGGTTAACAAGGATATCCAGGACTTGAACTCAGCTCTGCACCAAGAGGATCAATAGACATCTACAGAACTCTCCACCCCAGATCAACAGAATATACATTCTTCTCAGCACCACATTGCACTAATTCTAAAGTTGATCACTTAATTGGAAGTAAAGTGCTCCTCAGCAAATGTAAAAGAACAGAAATCACAACAAACTGTATCTCAGACCACAGTGCAATCAAATTAGAACTCAGGATTAAGAAACTCACTAAAAACCGCAAACTACATGGAAACTGAACAAACTGCTTCTGAATGACTACTGGGTAAATAACAAAATGGAGACAGAAATAAAGATGTTCTTTGAAACCAGTGAGAACAAAGACACAATGTACCAGAATATCTGGGACACATTTAACACAATGTGTAGAGGGACATTTACAGCACTAAATGCCCACAAGAGAAAGCAGGAAAGATCTAAAATCGACACCCTAACATCAAAATTTAAAAAACTAGAGAAGCAAGAGCAAACAAATTCAAAAGCTAGCAGAAGGCAATAAGTAACTAGACCAGAGCAGAACTGAAGGAGAGAGACCAAAAAAAACACTTCAAAAAAAATCAATGAATCCAGGAGCTGGTTTTTTGAAAAGATCAACAAAATTGATAGACTTCTAGCAAGATGAATAAAGAAGAAAAGATAAAAGAATCAAATAGGCTGGGTGCGGTTGCTCATGCCTGTAATCCCAGCACGTTGGGAGGCTGAGATGGGCAGATCACAAGGTCCACCTGGCTAACATGGTGAAACCCTGTCTCTGCTAAACACACACACAAACACACACACACACACACACACACAAAATTAGCCAGGCATGGTGGCAGGCGCCTGTAGTCCCAGCTACCTGGGAGGCTGAGGCAGGAGAACAGTGTGAACCTGGGAGGCAGAGCTTTCAGTGAGCCGAGATCACACCACTGCACTCCAGCCTGGGCGACAGAGTGAGACTCCATCTCAAAAAAATGAATCAAATAGACGCAACAAAAAATGGTAAAGGGGATATCACCCTTTCTGATCCCACAGAAATACAGACTACCATCAGAGAATATTATAAACACCTCTATGCAAATAAACTAGAAATCTAGAAGGAATAGATAAATTCCTGGACACACACACCCTCCTAAGGCTAAACCAGGAAGAAGTTGAATCTCTAAACAGATCAATAACAGGCTCTGAATTGAGGCAATAATTAATTAATAGCCTACCAACCAAAAAGAGTCCAGGACCAGACAGATTCACAGCCGAATTCTACCAGAGGTACGAAGAGGAGCTGCTACTATTCCTTCTGAAACTATTCCAATCAATAGAAAAAGAGGGAATCCTCCATAACTCATTTTATGAGGCCAGCATCATCCTGATACCAAAGCCTGGCAGAGATACAACAAAAAAAACAATTTTAGACCAATATCTCTGATGAACATCGATGCGAAAATCCTCAATAAAATACTGGCTAACCGAATTCAGCAGCACATCAAAAAGCTTATCCACCACAATCAAGTTGGCTTCCTCCCTGGGATACAAGGCTGGTTCAACATATGCAAATCAATAAACGTAATCCATCACATAAACAGAACCAATGACAAAAACCACATGATTATTTCAATAGATGCAGAAAAAGCCTTCAACAAAATTCAACAGCCCTTCATGCTAAAAACTCTCAATAAATTCGGTATTGATGGAACGTATCTCAAAATAATAAGAGCTATTTAGATGAACCCACAGTCAATATCATACTGAATGGGCAAAACTGGAAGGATTCCCTTTGAAAACCGGCACAAGACAAGGATGCCCTCTCTCACCACTCCTATTCAACATAGTGTTGAAGTTCTGCTGGCCAGGGCAATCAGGCAAGAGAAAGAATAAAGGGTATTCAACTAGGAAAAGAGGAAGTCAAATTGTCCCTGTTTGCAGATGACATGATTGTATGTTAGAAAACCCCATTGTCGCAGCTTTAAGCTGATAAGCAACTTCAGCAAAGTCTCAGGATACAAAATCAATGTGCAAAAATCACAAGCATTCCTATACACCAATAACAGACAAACAGAGAGCCAAATCATGAGTGAACATTTGCTACAAAGAGAATAAAATACCTAGGAATACAACTTACAACGGATGTGAAGGACCTCTTCAAGGAGAACTACAAACCACTGCTCAACAAAATAAAAGAGGACACAAACAAATGGAATAACATTCCATGCTTATGGATAGGAAGAATCAATATTGTGAAAATGACCATACTGCCCAAGGTAATTTATAGATTCAATGCATCCCCATCCATCAAGCTACCAATGACTTTCTTCACAGAACTGGAAAAAACTACTTTAAAGTTCATATGGAACCAAAAAACCCCGCATTGCCAAGACAATCCTAAGCAAAAAGATCAAACCTGGAGGCATTACACTACCTGACTTCAAACTATACTACAAGGTTACAGTAACCAAAACAGCATGGTACTGGTACCAAAACAGAGACACAGACCAATGGAACAGAACAGAGGCCTCAGAAATACCACCACACGTCTACAACCATCTGATCTTTGACAACCTGACAAAACAAGAAATGAGGAAAGGATTCCCTATTTAATAAATGGTGCTGGGAAAACTGGCTAGCCATATTTAGAAAGCTGAAATTGATCCCTTCCTTACACCTTATACAAAATTAACTCAAGATGGATTAAAGACTTAAATGTTAGACCTAAAACCAAAAAGAAAAAAAAGACTTAGGCAATACCATTCAGGACATAGGCATGGGCAAGGACTTCATGACTAAAACACCAAAAGCAATAGCAACAAAAGCCGAAATAGACAAATGGGATCTAATTGAACTAAAGAGCTTCTGCACAGCAAAAGAAACTACGATCAGCATGAACAGGCAACCTACAGAACGGAAGAAAATGTTTGCAATCTACCCGTCTGACAAAGGGCTAATATCCAGAATCTACAAAGAACTTAAACAAATTTACAACAAACAACCCCATCAAAAAGTGGCAAAGGATATAAACAGACATTTCTGAAAAGAAGACATCTATGCAGCCAACAGATACATGAAAAAATGCTCATCATCACTGGTCATCAGAAAAATGCAAATCAAAACCGCAATGAGATACCATCTCACGCCAGTTAGAATGGCAATCATTAAAATGTCAGGAAACAACAGGTGCTGTAGAGAATGTGGAGAAACAGGAACGCTTTTACACTGTTGGTGGGAGTGTAAATTAGTTCAACCATTGTGGAAGACAGTGTGGCGATTCCTCAAGGATCTAGAACTAGAAATACCATTTGACCCAGCCATCCCATTACTGGGTATATACCGAAAGGATTATAAATCCTCCTACTATAAAGACACATGCACACGTATGTTTATTGCGGCACTATTCACAATAGCAAAGACTTGGAACAACCCAAATGTCCACCAATGATAGACTGGATTAAGAAAATGTGGTACATACACACAATGGAATACTATGCAGCCATAAAACGGATGAGTTCATGTCCTTTGCAGGGACATGGATGCAGCTGGAAACCATCATTCTCAGCAAATTATCACAAACGCAGAAAACCAAACACCAAATGTTCTCACTCATAGGCGGGAATTGAACAATGAGAATACTTGGACACAGGGTGGGGAACACCACACCTCTCTGGGGGTAGGGAACTGGGGGAGGGATAGCATTAGGATAAATATCTAATGTAAATGACGAGTTGATGGTGCAGCAAACCAACATGGCACATGCATACCTATGTAACAAACCTGCACATTGCGCACATGTACCCCAGAACTTAAGGTATAATAATGGAAAATGAACAAAGAAAGAAATAAATAAAAAAAAGAAAGAAGAGAGAAGAAGAGAAAAAAGAAAGAAAAAAGAAGAAAGAAGAAAGAAAGAAGGAAAGAAGAAAGAAAGAAAGAAAGAAAGAAAGAAAGAAAGAAAGAAAAGAAGGAAGAAAGAAAGAAAGTCTTTTCCATTCCAACAATCAAATAAAGTTCATCTAAATTTTCTTCCAATGTTTTCACTTTTATTGTGTCTATATTAGGTCAATACATTCTAAACAGTTCAGATACTATAGCAATATTTCTCTATATAGCATTCCCCCTCCCCCGTGCTTCTACTGAGATACGTATCGGCAGCCTGAGAAGTCGGTGTTCCTTTGTCCACACCCGCTGTGCATCCGTTTCATTTCATTCGCTCCACAGTCAGCCGCACCTCAGTTGTCCTTCAAAGGGTGACAGACTAAGACATTTTCCCAGTGACTCTTGGCCGCATCGGTGGGGGGCTGTGTCCAAGGGTACAAATTCCCCCGAGCTTCCAGGCCCACCCTGTGCAGGGCACAGGAAAAAAAGAGATGTGTCGGGAGCTGCAGGAGGGCGCTGGCACAGGGCACAGAGGTGCCCATCCCAGCAGCTGAGAGTCAGAAGGCACGTGCAGGGGACCCAGAGGCTCAGCAGGATCTGAAATGTGAGAAGATGTCTACAAACACAGAGGTGCAGGAGGAGGCCGGAGATGAGTCACTGGAGGGGCTCTGAGACATGCATAGAAAACAGGACAGAGCTTGGTAGCAGCACTCATTTGTCGCCCTGCCACACACATCCTGTGTTTTCTCCTTGACGGCCCCATCTCAGTAGGACCCAATAATGCCAACGCCTGGAGATCCCCCTGGACAACCGTCTTTGTCCTCCACATCTGGTCCTCCCCTACACCTGGGGCTTGGACCTGCCAAGGAGCTCTTTCCAGCTTTCTAGACACCTGTGGAATCCCTTCACCCACCGTTCTCACCAGTGTGGCTGCTCTCCAGCCCACTCTCGTCCTACTCTCCCGCCAAGTGCCTTAGCTCCAGGGGGACGAGGCTTTCCCTGGGCTGCTGCCTTCCCTGCTCCCTTCCCAGTCCCCAGAAGGGTGCCGGCTGCAGAGGCCTCCAGAGCAGAGCCTTGCTCACCGCATCAGCTCCAGCTGGAGGAGCTGGTTCCCCCTACCTCCTGTACCCCAACCCCTTCTTAAAGCAGCAGAGGCGGAAGCCGGAGCCTGCTTTGGAAAATGGCATGCTTTTGTTGCTGTGTCTGCATTGGCTTTTTAGCGCTCTAAGAATGTCCCCGCAGTCCGGGCTGTCCTCTGCCAGCCCCAGCCCTCCAGCCTCTGTTCCCGTGTCGGGGAAGCCTTTCTCAGGGTCACTCAGCTGTCTCAGGACTGGATGTGGCACAGACATACGTAGGTAAAAGCTGCTACAGGGAAGACTGGAGGTGCGGGAAGTGCATTGGCTTTAAGCCTAGAGGTGGGAGCCGTGTCCGGGGTCCTTTCCTGGGGGTGTGCCTGTTACCAAAATACCAAGGGTTTGGTCTAGATCCTGCTGCTGGCCGCACAGAAAGCCAATGACTGAGACGAAGAGAATTACCAGGGAAGACAGCTTTAATTGGGTGCTGCAGCCGCGGAGATGGGAGTTAAGTCTCAAATCCATCTCCCTGACTAAAACTAGGGGTTTATATAGCAGGGAAGCAATGCACCAATGTGTAGGAAAACAGGAACTCGGGAGGGCCCAGAAAGCAATCCTGATGAATGAGGGGGTCCAGCATCTCATTGCCTGGATGTGGTGATCTGGTGAGTTTCGGTTCTTTGATACTTTGAGAGGCCCCAAGGTCATTTCCTGAGGAAGGAATTCAGATAAAACAACTGTAAGGTTCAAGCTTGAAGACCAGAAGGGTCAGTTTCTATGTTTATCAAAAAGAACAGCCTATGGGACGATTGGATCGGTTTCATGCCCAGCCCAGGGTGCAGGATGTGGGAAGCCTGAGTTGGCCTGGTGAGCAGCCCAGACACCCGGGATGGAGTAGTGCAGCCTCTACGCCCACAGACTTGTGAACAGGTGTGGAGACAGACACCCAGCTCCTAGGACCGTGCCACCCCCACCCCTGCCTACCTCTCGCAGCACCTTTCCTGTGGATCTGACGCCCTTCCAGACACACAAGTAGGCCAGCACCCGGCAGGCCAGCAGACCACAGGGTCACCTCCCAGCTGAGGGCCCCCCGCACCTCCGACGCTGCCAGGGGAGCAAGGGAAGGAGGGAGAGAGGGAGATCCAGTGAGGTCTGTGCTGGGAGACAAGGGAACTATGGGGTCCCCCCAAGGAGTCCTGGCTCCCTTCCCTCCCCCAGCTCTGGTCCCGCTGGTGCCTCCCATCCACGTGGGCTGGACCTGGGGCCAGGGAGCCCCTGGGTGACTGGGGGCCAGACCTGGGGCCAGGGAGCCCCTGGGTGACGGGAGGCCACCCCCGAACCACCCGACCTGCAGCTCCAGCTCCCCCACCAGGCTGGGCGACCAGGACAGGGACCGAAGCTGCTGAACCCAGTTAGAGGCCTGGCCCCGGGGTCTGTCCTGGGCACTCCCCCAAGGACAGGCAGGGCAGGCAGAGTCTGGGACGATGGCCGCACAGCCCTGGCCCCGGGTTTCCAGGCCCGCCTTGCTCCTCGGTGTGAGGGAGACCGGGAGATGGGACAGGCTGGGCCCCGCCGTGCCTGACTCCCTGCAGGGCTCCCGGGGACAGGGCCCGGTGGACAGTCGGCTGCTCAGGGGTGACGGGTCCAAGCTGGCATGGCGGCCACCTTCCTGCCCGGGCTCTCTTGGGGCGGGGCAGGGTTGGCGAGAACCAGTCATGTGCTCCGGGGCTTGCTCAGGTCTCCCAGGGCCGGAAGTAGGGCCCCTGTGCGCAGGCGCCCTGAGGATCCCGGGCTGCCCCTCGCACACACGGCAGGGGCGGAACTTCTGCAGCCTCACTGCCTCCGCGTCCTCGTGGGCCCTGACTTTCTCTCTGAGCGCGCCACAGAGGTCCAGGAGCCATGCAGGCCGCAGGCCAGGGCACAGGGGGCGCGGCGGGCGATGCTGATGGCCCAGGGGGCCCTGGCGTTCGTGGTGGCCCAGGGGGCTATGCTGGCGGCCCAGGAGAGGCGGGTGCTGCGGGCGACGGAGGTCCCCAGGGTGCAGGGGCAGCAAGGGCCTCGGGGCCGGGAGGAGGCGCCCCACGGGTGCCGCGTGGCTGTGCTGCTTCTGCACAGAATGGAAGCTGCCAGTGCGGGGCCAGGGGGGCGGAAAGACGCCTGGTTCAGTTGTATCCTGTGAGGGCAACGGGGTCAAGAGGTGGGGGGCAAGGGCCAGCAGGTGGGGAGGGCAGGGTCAGGTGCAGGAGGTGGCGTTTGGGAGATGGGGGTAGGGGCCGGGTGGGGGGGAGTGGGGGCTGGGAGTTGGAGGTGGGGGGTGTGGCTCAGAAGAAGGGAGCAGGTAGGGGATGGGAGGTGGAGCGTGTGCACGGTGGGTGCTGGGCGATGGGGTGACGGGCAAAGCGCCAGGAGGTAGGGGGTCTTGGGTGTGAGAAGGGATCAGGAGTTGGGGGGAAGGTGCAAGGTGGGAGCCGGGGCTGGGGTGTGGGCTGGATGGGGCTGGGGGGGGGGTCAAGCGATGGGGGGACGGCTGATGCGGCAGGGGTCATGGTGGGGAGGGCCTTGGAAAGGCACGCAGGAGTCAGCTTGGGGTGCCACAGAGGAAAGTGGGGAATCAAGACAGCTGGGTGGGGTTGCTTCAGGACCTGGGCCAGTGCGTGGGGAGACAGCCTGTGGGGATGAGATGGGCACCGGCCAAGTCCTAGACATAGTCCAAGCTCCTTAACCGGGTCCCCACTGGGAACATCACGATGCCTTTCTCATCGCCCATGGAAGCGGAGCTGGTCCGCAGGATCCTGGCCCCGGATGCCACACCGCTCCCCCGACCAGGGGCGGTTCTGAAGGACTTCACCGTGTCCGGCAACCTACTGTTTATGTCGGTTCGGGACCAGGACAGGGAAAGAAATGGGCGGACGATGGTGGTGGGTTGGGGGCTGGGATCCGCCTCCCCGGAGGGGTAGAATGCTAGAGACCTGGGAACACCCCAGCACAGGGTCTCAGAACAGAGACCTGGTGCACCAGGCCCGCCGCCACCCGAGGGAGCCCGGCGAGATGGGTGCAGAGGTGTCGCCTTTAACCTGATGTTCTTCGCCCCTTACATTTAGCCGACTGACTGCTGCAAACCACCGCCAACTCCAGCTCTCCATCATCTCCTGTCTCCAGCAGCTTTCCCTGTTGATGTGGATCGTGCAGCACTTTCTGCCTGTGTTTTTGGCTCTGCTTCGCTCAGGACAGAGGCGCTAAGCCCAGCCTGGTGCCCCTTCCTAGGTCGTGCTCCCCCTAGGGGATGGTCCCTGCACCAGCGGCCACTTCATTGTGGGGGCCTGATTGTTTGTCGCTGGAGGAGGCCGGCCCACATGTTTGTTTCTGTAGGAAAAAAACTGAGCTACAATTCCGTGTCTGAGTCTTCTCGGCGAGCGATGCCCTTTAATTGGGACTTGCGTGCCCTTGTCCTCGGGTTGCAGGGGAGGCTCTGGGATTCAGAGATTGAAGTAGCACAAGGTTATGGAAGACAATTTGGGAAATGGGGGAAAATGAAAAGCCACTGGGTCCCGCCATTCAACTTTAACTACTGTGGACATTTTAGAATACTTTCCTCAATATGCTTGCATTTATATGTTAAATATATGACAGTAGCATATATAATGTTTTTCCAGCTCAGCATTAAATTTGTTCCCAAATTGTTTTCATTGAACATATATGAGCTTTTGTGCTTTCTAAAAATGCTTCAAAAACATGTGCTTGCACAGATGCATAAAACCAGCATTATCATTTCACGTTAAATATGTGATATGGGCCGGGCATGGTGGCCTGCACCTGTATTCCCAGCGTTCTGGGAGGCTCAGGTGGGAGGATGGCTTGAGACCTGCAATTGGAGGCCACCCTGGGCAGTGTAGCGAGATTCTGTCTCTATAAGAATCATTTAAAAATTAGGGGTGGAGGGCGTGGTGGCAGGCACCTGTAGTCCCAGTAACTCAGGAGGCTGACATGGGAGGGTGGCTTGAGTCCAGGATCTCGAGGCTGCAGTGAGCTATGAAAGAATGGACCCCTGAGCTCCAGCCTTGGCGACAGAGGGAGACCCTGTCTCTAAAATAATAATAATAGTAATAATGTGAACAACGTAAAATGTTTGTAAACACGGAATGTTAACAAAACACAGATTCTCTGACCGCTTGCAGAGTCCAATGAACAAGAGCAAGGTCTGCTATTAAGAAACGGACTTTCTGCCATGCTTGGTTTAGGGGAAGACGTGCAGGCTCCTGCCTTTAAGGGCACTGCTTCCCTTTGGGGGCAGAAAGCAGGGCCTTTTAATGGGGGACTTGGCATGAATGGCACACAGGGGAGGGAGCAGGCAGCTGCAGGGTCTCTGTGACTTGCTGAGTTGCCTTGTCTACCGGGTGGTCACGCTGGCACCATCTTGGGCAGAGCTAGTTTGGAAAGTGGCTGTTGTTTGTCAAAGCAAAAGAGACATATTCTTGAGCTGTCTTCTGGGATGTTCTTTTTTTTTTTGAGGCGGAGTCTCGCTCTGTCGCCCGGACTGGAGTGCAGTGGCCAGATCTCAGCTCACTGCAAGCTCCGCCTCCCGGGTTTACGCCATTCTCCTGCCTCAGCCTCCCGAGTAGCTGGGACTACAGGCGCCCGCCACCTTGCCCGGCTAGTTTTTGTATTTTTTAGTAGAGACGGGGTTTCACCGTGTTAGCCAGGATGGTCTCGATCTCCTGACTTCGTGATCCGCCCGTCTCGGCCTCCCAAAGTGCTGAGATTACAGGCTTGAGCCACCGCGCCCGGCCTGGGATGCTCTTAAGTTGCTTGGAAACAAGATCCCTTTGAGTCTTGCTTTCAGGATTTATTCAGTGGGACCAGAGCATATTTTAATATAAGATTAAAGTATTAGTTGACAATCTCCAGTGCTTGGCAAGGCTGTAGTTGGAAACGAGGACTCATACGCTGTCAGTAGGAGTGGTAGTAGCATCTATCTGGACACTTATTTGGCATTTTCTATTAAAGGAAAGATGTGCATACCCTTTCACCCACCTTGAGGAATCCATCTGAGAAACTCCTGGATAGGCAAGTGAGGTCGAATCCACCAGCATCTTAATGACACCATCACGTAAATAGTTTTTAGAATGTAAATGTTCATCAGCTGCAGAAAAATTAAATAAATCACTGCACAACTGCCCCAGGGGAAAAGTGTGAGGAAGCTAGAGAGAGAGCATGGTAGATAGTCGGGTACTAGCATAGAAAGAGGTTAAAACAAGTCACCAGATCTCTGCATATAGGCTATGGCACACTCTTGTTTTGGCAGTGTGCTCCCGCCATGTGAGCATGTAGGGATGTGCACAGTAACTCCCTGGAAAGCCACCTCCACGCTCAAGAGTGCTCATCGCTGGACAATAGCGTTAGGGAAATAAAACCTTCACCTTTTAAACCTCAGACTTCCGTGCTGAAATATTTTCATCAAGCATGTATTACTTTGGAAATACACGCCTTTACTTTGTAAAAGAGGAGTCTGCTCGAATAAGAAACCATCTCTCCTAGTCCTGTTCTTTCAAAACATTGGAAGTGGATTTTGAGTGTGTTGAAATGTCGGTGCCACAGCAGAGGGCATCTGTTGGTTTTGTCACCCAATCTCTGTTCCCCTGTACCAGTGTCCATATTTCCCCTAGAACCACTCCCTCCCTTTCCCTTCAGCAGTTTTGATTCTGCTGGAGTTGACTTCACCCCAGATTCCAGGTGGAATGGCTCATCCTTCCTCTCTCACCATGCGATGCCAGCTTTCCGCCACCTCCCGCCAGGAGCAGATGTGGTCTGAAGCCCTCACCAGAAGCAGATGCTGGCACCACCCGTCTTACAGCTGCAGAACTATGAGCCAAATAAAACTCTTTATGAATTTCTCAGCATCAGGTACCCCTCTATAGCAACGCAAACAGACTAAGACAGGGATTGAGTCCTTGCTGATAAGCCCTCAAAAGCTGTGATGGTAGAAAAAGCAGTGAATGAGTCTTCTGTGGATATGAATCCAAATAGGGAGGGGTGAGCCTGCAAGGGAGTCCCAGGAGGAAAGGGAGGAGGAGAACGGGCACAGGGACCAGCTCTTTCCAGATAGGGCTCCCCAATCTGGTCCACAAGTATGGGTTTCATTCACCCAGAGCATGAGTCTTTAGTTTCGTTGTCCCATGACCCCGTCCCGCCACCTCTGCCCAAACATGGCCCAGGTGCAGCCAGCCACCCTAATCCCACGGCCGGATGGCTGGAGCTGGTAGCTTTTAAACCCAAGTCAGGTGGCCTCAGTCCTCTGCTCTAAGCTGTCCAGTGGGCTTCCCTCACTCACAGTGAAAGCCAGAGCCCTGACGGGAGCCTGCAGACCCGACACGATCGAGCCTTTCCTCTCTGGCCTTCTCACCTCCCACACTTCCCCTTGCTCACGCTGACGCAGCCACACAGGGCCCCTGGCCCTTTCTGGAACACACCAGGCACACTCCTGCCTCACGGCCTTTGCACTAGCTTTCTCCTGCCAGGAAATCTCTTCTTCCAGCGTTGCACAAAATTGTCACCCTCTCAGAGAGGCTTTTCTGGCCAGCCTCTTAATACCGCATCCGGCCTCCCCCGCCTTCTGCCTGGTCCTGTCTGTCACTCCCTCTCCTTTCAGGGCCCAGGTGTGCCGGAGACATCCTGGCCAGGGTGACCTGCCCCGCAAACACCCAATTCAGGGCTCAGCCCGGGGACCCAGGCTTGAGCCAGCCGCTCCCCAGGACAGGAGGACGGCTCAAGACTGAGAAGCCCCCTCCTCACCCATTCCACCACCCATAGCTTTCACTGGGCACGAGGCTGACGATCTTCCAGCTTCTGTCACCTTGAGGCATCTCGGTCCAGAGCCGTGAGAATCTGGGGGAGAAGGGATCCCCTGGAGCTGGGCTCTGTATGGGGGAGCAGCTCCTCCCGTGCAAAGCCCCCATTTCCCAGCTGGGCTCTTCCCTCCCACACACCTCACCCCTCCGTTCTCCTCCACAGCACCCGTACAAACCCACCAGCTCCTCCTCAGCCCCAAATGCCCCTCCAACGACAGCACTTTCTCCTCCTCCTCTCTAGGCTAGGGTGCGGCCCTTCCCCACTGTGGTCTGGACTGTGGACTCGCCGTGCCCCACTCTTCTTCCCATTCCTTCCTGGCCCAATCATCTCAGCTTTTCCTCTTAAGACCCTAGAGAAAAAGAGAAAGTTAGCCCCAGACAAGCAGGAGGAGGACCTAATAAATCACAAAGCAGACATCAGTGAAACAAGTCAAAGGCTAGTAAAAAATGCTATTGGCCGGGCCTGGTGCCTCACGCCTGTCACCCCAGCACTTTGGGAGGCTGAGGCGGGCGGATCACAAGGTCAGGAGATCGAGACCATCCTGGCTAACACAGTGAAGCCCCGTCTCTACTAAAAATACAAAAAAAACCAGCCGGGCGTGGCGGTGGGCCCCTGCAGTCCCAGCTACTCGGGAGACTGAGGCAGGAGAATGGCGTGAGCCTGGGGGGTGGAGCTTACAGTGAGCCAAGATCGCGCCACTGCACTCCAGCCTGGGCGACAGAGCGGGACTCTGTCAAAAAAAATAAAAATAAAAATAAAAAAGGAATGCTATTTAACAACTCTGTGACAATAAATGCAATGACTTCGATGAAATGTATAATTTCATTGAAAGATACATATTACTAAAACTGACACAAGAAAAAAAAAGGAGTTTTACATCAACTACCCATATCCGTTCATAATTAAAAACCTTCCCACATAGAAAACTCCAGGCTGGATGCTCTATTGGTTAATGAATCAAACATTTAAGAAAGAAATTCTGGCCCCCTGAGGTGGCTCCTACCTGTAATCCCGGCATTTTGGGAGGCCAAGGTGGGAGAATTGCTTGAACCCAGAAGTTTGAGACCAGCCTGGGCAGCATGGTGATACCTCGTCTCTACTAAACCCAGAAAACATTAGCCAGGCAATGTACGCCGTGCTTGTAGTCCCAGCTGCTCGGGAGGCTGAGGTGGGAAAATCACCTGAGCCTGGGGAGGTGGAGGCTGCAGTGAGCCTTGACTGTGCCACCGTACTCCAGCCTGAGCAACAGAGGAGGTGCTGTCTCAAAAAAATTTTTTTAAATAAGGGGATGAAGATGTCCCTCTTATGGGGCAGACCATGTCTCAGGTACTACAGTCAGCCAAAGAACAGATCAAGTGGTCACTCCTTCAGTGAATAAGTCACCATTTCTGGCTCCTCACCTCCTTCCAAACAATGCACGTCTGCCGTGAATTTTCATCAGGTTCCCCAGCTGATGCTCTCAGGGTCATCTCGGGAATCACAGGGATCCTTAAATCTCCATCCTGTCTGTGGTTGCCGCATCCCTCCTCGCCCCCGCTCCCAACCCTCCCTATGCCCTTCCTGTTCCTTTGCTTCTTTGGCCTCTTTTTAACTTGAATTATTAGACTTTTTTTTCTTCCCCCCTACAGCATTGTTTGAGCTCCTTATGTATTCTGGTCATTAATCCCTTATCAGATGGGTAGTTTGCAAATATTTTGTCCCATTCTGTGGGTTGTCTCTTCACTTTGTGAATTGTTTCCTTTGCTGTGCAGAAGCTTTTTAACTTGATGTGATCTCTGGTTAAATAATTTTTGACAAGAGTGCCAATCCTGCAATCTCTTCAACAAACAGCGCTGGAACAAGTGGAATTACTCCTGCAAAAGAATGATGTTGAACCCCCATGTAACACGGTAAGTAAAAATTAATGCAAAATCGATCAGCAACCTAAATGTAAGAGCTAAAACCATAAAACTCTTCAAAGAAACCACAGGGTGAATCTACATGACCTTGGATTTGGCAATAGATCCTTAGATATGAAACCAAAAATACATGCAGCCAGAGAAAAGATAGTTAAACTGGACTTCATCAAAATGAAAAACTTCTGTGCGTTAAAGAACGTTATCAAGAAAGTTGTTTTAGTTTTTTATTTATTTGTATTTATTTAGTTTTTTATTATACTTTATGTTCTAGGGTACATGTGCACAACATGCAGGTTTGCTACATATGTATACATGTGCCATGTTGGTGTGCTGCACCCATTAACTCGTCATTTACATTGGGTATATCTCCTAATGCTATCCCTCTCCCTTCCCCCCACCCCACAACAGGCCCCGGCGTGTGATGTTCCCCTTCCTGCGTCCAAGTGTTCTCATTGTTCAGTTCCCACCTATGAGTGGGAACATGCGGTGTTTGGTTTTCTGTTCTTGCGATAGTTTGCTGAGAATGATGGTTTCCAGCTGCATCCATGCCCCTACAAAGGACATGAACTCATCCTTTTTTACGGCTGCATAGTATTCCATGGTGTATATGTGCCACATTTTCTTCATCCAGTCTGTCATTGATGGACATTTGGGTTGGTTCCAAGTCTTCGCTATTGTGAATGGTGCCGCAGGAAACATATGTGTGCATGTGTCTTTATAGCAGCATGATTTATAATCCTGTGCGTTTATACCCAGTAATGGGATGGCTGGGTCAAATGGTATTTCTAGTTCTAGATCCTTGAGGAATCGCCACACTGTCTTCCACAATGGTTGAACTAGTTTACTTTAGTTCCTTTAAAATGGAGAGTACTCCTTCAGCGATTAGACGAGCCAGAAGACAGAAACAAAGAACTTCTGTTACTCACAGGTTATGGCGGCTACACGGAGGTCAATCAACATGTGCAGAGACCGTGCGTGGACCTGGGCACTTGCCTTTATTTGGGTCCAGGGAGGTGGTCAGAGCATCACAGTAGGGGGTGAGAAGATTAGAGCATTCGAAGCAAATGCCCAGGAAAAGGGGCCTAACCAAACTACATGGACCTAACCTAACTTTACATTTGGTCAAGCAGCTGGGTGTGTGTGTGTGTACTGGTGAGGCGGCTTTTAGGGGAAGGAAAGTGGAATCGAAAGGCAGCG
Organism: Trachypithecus francoisi; assembly: GCF_009764315.1. Taxonomy (NCBI): domain Eukaryota; kingdom Metazoa; phylum Chordata; class Mammalia; order Primates; family Cercopithecidae; genus Trachypithecus; species Trachypithecus francoisi. Next base: position 27,285,276 of record NW_022681471.1, read on the forward strand.
GTTGGGAACTGGGCTTAGGCTATTAACCAAGGGCATTGTGTGGCATCTGGGGACTCATGTCAAGACAACCAAATGGATGCCGGGGCAGCATGGTAATATTAAGCCTCAACCCAAAAGTGAAAAGACAAGCTGAAGAAAGTGAGAAAATATTTGCCAATCATATATCTGATAAGGGTTTAGTATCCGTATACACAACACACTCCTAAAACTCAACTCATAATATACAACAAACTCCTAAAACTCAACTCATAATATACAACAAACTCCTAAAACTCAAGCAAAGCGATAAACAATTGAATTAAAGAATTGACAAAAGACTTAGACATTTCTCCAAAAAACATAACAGAAATGACCAGTAAGCACATGAAATGATGCTCAACATCCTTAGTCATTAGGGAAATGCAAGTCAAAAGCACAATGAGATACCACTTCACAGTTACTAGGATGGTTACTTAAAAAATAGAAAATAGTAAGAGTTGACGAGGATGGGGAGAAGTTGGAACCCTCATCTATTCCCGATTGGAATGTAGTCGTGCAGGCACTATGGAAAACTGTTTGGTGGCTGCTCAAAAAACACAGGTGCTCAAACAGATACTTGTGTGCCAATGTTTGCTGCATCATTATTGACAATAGCCAAAAGGTGGAAACCATCCAAGTGTCATCCATGAACGGATGAATGGATAAATAAAAGAGAGAGAGACCCTGTCACACACACACACACACACACACGCAAAGTGATCAGGCTGACACCACCTGAACCTAAATAGCATCACAATGAAGACAAACACAGATGTGGTGCACTTCCTGGTGCAATGTAATGGGAAAGCACAGTCCCACCTGGAGAGCAGTCTTGGCCCAAAAGAAAAATGTTACATGTTTCTCGAGTTCATTATATTTTCCTAGTACAATGTCCAGTTAATCGTTCTTTAAATTTACTGCAATGAATTTATCTATTGTTTTTAAAATCTCTGCTATACCTATAGCTATATATATTTTTTCCATTTCTAACATTTTTATTATGATTTTTTTCCTTTTTTCTTTTTCTTTTTCTTTTTCTTTTTTTTTTTTTTTTTGAGGCAGAGTCTCGCTCTGTGGCCCAGGCTGGAGTGCAGTGGCACGATCTTGGCTCACTGAAAGCTCCGCCTCCCAGGTTCATGCCATTCTCCTGCCTCAGCCTCCTGAGTAGCTGGGACTACAGGCACCCACCACCATGCTCCGCTAATTTTTTGTATTTTTAGTAGAGACGGGGTTTCATTGTGTTAGCCCTAGGATGGTCTCGATCTCCTGACCTCATGATCCACCCGCCTTGGCCTCCCAATGTGCTGAGATTACAGGCGTGAGCCACCGCGCCTGGTCGCTACTATGACTTGTAATGTTTGTTTTTTCCATCAATCAAGAAGGGATATCTTGCACTACTGTCCCTGCCTTTACCCGGCTCTTTTTCTATCGTATAGACTTGTAGGCTTAGGTCATTCTTTTCAGTCATTGTTTGTTTACTCTAAGCCTTCAAAACTTTAAATTTCCCTTCAAGAACCGCTCATGGCACATTCAACAAGTCTTCATAATTATTTTTGATGACACATTTTGATAATTGCATCTTACTGTTCATTCTGCCCAGAAGGAAGTTGCTAAAAGCATAGATCTATTTGAGTCAATGGAAAGTTTATAAGAGTTTGTTCATATGGTGGTGACTTGGAAGTAACAATATTGGAAGATTGACAGCAAGGCATCTTGGAGAAGAGGCATGTGGATGGACTTCCCAGATCGGGCCTGGAGTACCAGGAAATGCACATCCCTTGTGTGTGCTCCCGAGGTGCTTTCAGTACTCACGTGGATGTGATGACCTGCTCTGGGGGTGTGAGTTAGCTTCCTTCCTCAGTTACTCCGATTCTTGCTCAGTGGGCTCATGATAAATGTGGCCATGAGGACAGAAATGGAAGTTACTCACGGGCTCAACAACATGGTCTTCACCAAGTGCCAAATCTCCCAACAGCAGAGCCTCATATATGGGCTCATCCCACAGGGGTCTGTCTTAGCCCATTCAGGCTGCCACACCACAATACCATAGCCTGGGTAGCTTATAAACAACAGAAATTTATTTCTTACCGTTTTGGAGGCTGGAAGGTTCAAGATCAAGGAGTCAGCAGATTTGGTGTTTGGTGTGAGCCCACTTTCTGGTTCATAGATGGTGCCTTCTAACTGTGTTTGCACATGGAACCTCTCAGGGGTCTCTTTTATGAGGACACTAATCCCATTCATGAGGTCTCCGCCCTCTTGATCTAATCACCACTCAAGGCTCCACTTGCAATAACATCATATCGGTGATTAGGTTTCAACATATGAAATTTGGGGTTACAGACATTCAGACCTACCTGGCGAAAAGATGATTATATCATATCAAACCCCTTCCATTCTGCAGGGGGCAGCAAGTTTTTCTCTTTGGAATAGATGCTTTTTCTGTGTATATACATGCTCTCCACTGCCGCGGTTTCGCCAACAACACCATCCATGGATGTACTACGGGCTCATTCACCATCACCATATCCTACTCGAAAGCTGCAATGAAATGGATTAGAGACTGTAATCTGAAAATCTGGGATCCCTGTGGTACTGAGCTAACAAATGAGAGGAGGATTATTGTGTTGGCTAGGTAATGGACCCTGACTGTCAAGAAGAGATATAATTTCTGCTACATATGTGGGGTCACAGCAAAATATTTCTGAGATTCACCGAATTTTAGGGAACATTTGCTAACATTGCTATATACAGTGGTAAAATTTGGTGGAAGGTGACAACTCCTAGACAGGCCCAAAAAGGGCTCAGACGCCTCAGGAACAGAAGCTTGTGTCACCCACCGAGTGAAAAATCATAATCAGCCAATATGTTCGCTGAGGTCAACTATGGGTATGTATGTAATTCCAAAAATGAGGATCACAGGAGGTCACGTCTACTTTACTTCGTTGTTATTTGGTACATATTTTTATTTGTATTAGTTCGTTTCCCCCCTTCCCCACCTTCTCTCCGCCATTTTGTAATTTAGTCTACAGATGATAGGCTCTCAAACCAGCATCACTGTTGGCAGCAAAAGCACAATCTGTAAACTATTTCAAAGAGGTGTGCTCTGAGCCAATATGAATGACCGTAGCCTGGAGAAGACACGAACCCGAGACTTGAGCAGTGGCCCCGAGGCAGTCAGACTGCAGCTCTATTTTATACATTTCAAAGGAAGCAGAAGTTACAGGCAAAGTCATAAATCAATACATAGAGTTTATACATTGGTTTAGCAAAAACATTGGGGTATCCTGAAGCAGGGCTTACAGGTCATAGTTGGACTCAGAGATTCTTTAATTTGTACTTGGTTAAAAGAACAAGACTTTGTCTAAACACTTTGTGAAACAAGTATACACATACATATACATATATATAATACAAGTATACTTATGGATGTGGAGTAAGCCAAGGGAGAGCCATGGTGCATTCAGTGGCTCGGCTCCTCAGCCTTCTCATACAGCAGGTGTTAAAGAAATAACAACGTCGGTCCAGGCGCGGTGGCTCAAGCCTGTAATCCCAGCACTTTGGGAGGCCGAGACGGGCGGATCATGAGGTCAGGAGATCGAGACCATCCTGGCTAACACGGTGAAACCCCGTCTCTACTAAAAAATACAAAAAACTAGCCGGGCGAGGTGGTGGGCGCCTGTAGTCCCAGCTACTCGGGAGGCTGAGACAGGAGAATGGCGTAAACCCGGGAGGCGGAGCTTGCAGTGAGCTGAGATCCAGCCACTGCACTCCAGCCCGGGCGACAGAGCAAGACTCCGTCTCAAAAAAACAAAAAACAATGTCGTGTCCCTGGCCCCTTTTGAAGTGGCATTCTGTGCAGCCTCACAGTATGTATGCGGTCTAGACCTGGACAATTGTTTGCACTAGCAGGTGACTTGGAGGGCAAATTGAGGTGGAATCAGCGGCCTCTGTCCTCTCTGCATGTCACAGAGACTCCGGTTTTTGTGTCAGTGTTAGTGGAGATTCTGCGTGTGGTGCGAGGCAGGCATGCAGAGGTGTGCCGGAGCCAGCCTGTACTTGCCGGTGGTGACAGCCCAGGGGGAACATCTCTTCACAACTCCACTCCGGAGACTCCACAATCGGCCTCGGTGGGAGTACGTACACCACGGCAGTCAGCAAATGCCACCAGTCAGGGCTCCTCCCTGCCTCTCGAGAGCCCACTGTTCAACCTGGACTGGCACACCACTGGGTCCAAGGCATCCTTTTTCATGGCCCGTTCAGACCTAGCAGCTGCAGAGTGGCTCTGGAACCTATATTAGAGAGGAAACTTCCTGATCCTTGACCCACAGCAAAGGCGCTGTGTCCCCAGGACCAAAGGTGGAGCCAGCAGCCTCCTGACTCTCTACCTTCCACGTGTGGCACAGGCACTGGCTCCTGGGCAGGTCAGTTCTGTGGTGTTCTGGGAGTCACTCCCAGAGTTGCAGCCTACATTTCATTCTGACAGGTCTTTGAACGATTTTGTAAGCAACTGGCTCTGTGTGTTAAGGTCCCGGTGCCAAACTAGCCAGAGAGGTTTCCGTTATCTGCACTCACACCCCAACTGATACACGAAGATGTGCCCGTGTAGTTCTATAATAAGATGCCTGCATCTACCTTTGGAGTGTTAGTTGGGGCACGGCAGGAACCAGGTGGCACGCTCTAACATATTTAACTGAAGAGCATTTCATAAAAGGACTGTCTAGAGAGGTGTGAGTAGGGGAGAGGTGTGAGTAGGGGAGAGGTGTGCTCCTCTCCTCGGTGGGAGTGCTGGAGCTGCCCCATATGGGCTCCTGAGAGCTGGCTGTTGCATTGTCCGAAATGTGGGAGCCAATTGTCAACTGGTACCGTTTCCAAATTGTTTGTTTGCTGCATAAACTTACAATTCAATAAATTGTTGTTTATTTGAACAACAATTTGTTCAATTTGCTGCATAAACTTACAATTCAATAAATTGTGTGAATCTCTAAGGTGATATATATAACCGAAAGTGTGTAATTGCATCGTTGTAACACAAAGGATAAATGTTTGAGGGGATGGATACCCCGTTTTCCACAATGTGATTGTTACGCATTGCATGCCTATCTCAAAACATCTCATGTACCCCAGAAACATGTACCGCTCGCTACTAAAGTACCCACAAAAATTCAACTAAAAGGTTACTTTAAGAAACAATAAGAAATAACTAAGATGATTTATATAAGAACTGATTATTTTCTAATTATTTTACTGATATCCATGCCCTTGTGGTTATTCACGCCTGTGGCATCTGTGTGCTGCAAATACCGTAGAGCTGTGTGATATGGTCCACATCTTCCTGACTCTGTGAGGAGCAATGACATATTTGTTACTTGGCACCATCCATGTTGGGAGTATTTACACCACGGACAATGGTGAATACTGCAATTCAGGGCTCCACTTACTGTTTTGTTGACTTCCCAGTCTTAAGCACATGATGGTGAAAATATTAATGATGGAAATTAACCTTTAAAGTGCACCACATCATCTGTCGTGGTCATAAGGTGAGTAGCCTCACAATTTGAGGAAATAGTTTCCTAACATTCAAAAACTATTATCTGGCTCAGCAAAGAGGTCTTTCAGGGCATTTATTAACACGTGAAGGGTCTTCTTTCACTTTTGTCTGTGTCGTTAACCTAAATGAAAATATCAACCAACATTCATGCGAGAACCCCTATCCTTCATCGCCTGCAACCACAGAGTGATCACAAACACAAGAGTTTGGGAAAAGTCACGGAAGCAGCCTGTGAGAATCCATTCTGTGTACGGATTTACAATCAAGAATGTTTTGTATTTTATGACTGTTTGTCAATTGTGTGCGACACCTTCCAAATGGGAGTCGAAATTATAATATAGTTACATACATAGGTATAGACATACCTTCTACCACTCCCTGCCCCGCCCTTCCCACCTCAGAGAACCAGTTATCAAACGTTTACCAGCATACCACTGTCAACAAGGGATGGTTGGACACCAAGAGAAGCCTGTACCAAACCTAGGCTTGAGAGGAGGACAAGCATAGCGGCTGATGCTCCTGCATCCTGGTGAGAGTGAGAGCCCCTGGGGAATTCGGCCACTCACAGGGAGGAGGTCTCCCTGAGATGGAGAGGAGAGATGCGGCTGCAGGGAGGCTAGGAGGGTACAGGGAGATGCTGTGAAGGCCTCGGGAGTGGGAAGCTTGCATTCACCTCTTGTGGTGCCTGCACGGGCAATTGGGGGCTTTGGGCATCCATCCTCATGGGAGGTAAGTTTCTAGCTTGGCCCAAGAGAGCCGGTTGCTTGAAAGACAGGTGCCCACTGGAATGAATGGTTATTAGAAACACTGGTGTTCTTGGAGTCTGAACAGTTTAAGACTGGCAGAGCCTTTCGGACGGACCCAGTATCCCCCAGCTTGCTCTCCTTCCCCTGGCCATTAACAGACGGGCACCTTTAGACTCACAGAGGGACCAGGGGCCGTGGACAAGTGTTTCTCCCCTCTCTGCACACACGGTGCAAGGCCCAAAGCGTGGTGGCAAATCTCGCCCCCAGGCTGAGTTCCTCGAAGGTCTCTGGAGCCCATTTACGCCACCACACACTGCCCCATCTTTCTGCCCTCCCATCTGGGCTCCCTCCACTCCCTTCCCCACTTCCCATCCCTGGCCTGTCCCCAGCCTCTCTTGTCCAGTAGTCATAAGTCTACCTCCACAGGCGCTCTGAGAAGCCAAGGAGCGAGGCCTCGTGAGGGAGCGTCGGGCTCTCCAGGGCTAACAGGGTCTCCCAGGGGCCAGGAGCCACCACACGCCAGGGGCCTGTTTGCGCAGGCGCCCTGAGCAGCCAGAGGCACGTCATGCACCAAAGAGGTGGAGCCTCCTGAGGTAGCTTCCGGTTCTCCAGGGCCAACAGGGCTACCCAAGGGCCGTGGGTGGGAGGGCGGAACCCACCACATGACAGGGACCTGTTTGCGCGTAGGCGCCGTGGGCATCCAGCTTTGCATTGTGAGGGAAGCGGGGGTTTCGTGTGGGAGCTTCATCCCACCAGTGGCCCTCCAGGAGGACAGGTAGCTTCAACGTTAACTCTGAGGTGGAGGCGAGGTGGCCATGCAGTCCTCAGACAAAGGAGCAGGTGATGAGGCCAGTGGTGGTGCGGAGGGCGGTGCTGGTGCTCCCGGAGGCGCTGGTGCCCCCGGAGGTGCTGGAGGCCCCGGAGGCGCTGGAGGTCCCGGAGGCCCTGGAGGTCCCGAAGACGCTGGAGGTTGGGGCTTCGCAGGATCTGAGGGCGGTGCTGCTGGGGAAGCTCCCCAGGCTGAGGGCGCCTCACAAGCCCCAGGGCAGGGTGAAGAGGCCCAGGCCCTGGCCCCAGCCTCAGCCTCCGCAGGAGGCTCAGGACGCCAAGAGTGGCAGTTGTATCCTTCCCAAGGAGCCCCTAGGGTCAGGGCAGGGGATGGAGGTTGGCCTGGGGATGGCCGAGGATGTGCAGAGAGAGGTTTGAGGGGGTGGGCAGGGGGAATGCCCTTGAGGGGTAGAAAGAGTAGTCGGAGGAACCAAGGGTGGCTCCAGGAAGCAGCAGCCTGGGGGGCAGCAGCTGCCGCAGCTGGCATCAAGACGTTTTGAGGGGGAGCGTGGCCTGCAGAGGCACAGGGAGGGGTTTTGGGAAGCCCAAAGGGCGGCCTGGGCAGAAGGAGACCTGAAGCACACACTCGCCATCGCCTTAACGGAATCTCCACCAGCACCCTCACAGTGCCATTCCTGTCCAGCTTGGAGGCTGAGATTGCCCGCCACTATCTGGGCCCAAGATATGAAGACCTCGGAGGGGGCGTCCGCAGGGAGCTCACGGTGACTGGCAGTGACCTGGTTATGTAAGTTCCAGATGGGGTGGGGGGGGGAGGGAGGGGCAGTGGGACCGGGCCCATCTCTCCACTAGAGGGGCGCTATTGGCCGCACGCAGACGCCTAGAGGTTGGGTCTAAGGAGGGAGTATGACACACTGAGCTTGTCGCCGCCTGATGTCGGCACTCTATGCGAGGCGCCTGAGGATTAAGTCTAATGACGTGGGGGTGGGGGGAGGAACAGGACGCCACCCCTCTAATAAAATTTTTTTCTTTCCTTTCGCTTTTAGCCGATTAATTTCAGACAACTCTGGTCCCCTCCAACTTTCCGTCATCTTCTTGCTCAACCAGCTTTCCACGGTGATATGGACCATGCAGCGCTTGGTGCCGCCAAATTTGGCTAAGTGTCAGCCCGGAAGAGGGGGTTGAGGCCTAAACCTGTGTCGGTCCTGGGCAGTGCATCCTTCCCTAGGGAAATGATTCCTTAACAGCAGTTGCCACTTTGTGTTTTTGAGGGGTGAGGCGAATTGTGTGCCTGGACTGGCCCCTCACTGCTCTCTCCCCAGGTGTTTGGATTGGTGCTGCAATGTTACTGCTGAAAATAAAACTGAGCTACTGTTCTGTGTCTGAGTTCCTTTTCATTCACTTCACCAGTTTGCACAGAGAGAGAGAGTGGCCAGAAGCTGACTTCTTACCCTTTTGCCGGCATGCCAGGTGTCTGGGTTCCCTTTCTCTGAGCAGCCCTGGCAACCCTGCTCGCCACATCACAGCAGTGGGGGCCAAGTCATATCACAAAGGAAAACCACCTTTTTCCATTTCATGGAACCACGGGCAAAAAACTCTCAATTTTGCAAGATGCCTCCCAAAAAGCTGCATGGGGGAACAAAAATTAATACTTTGAAACCAGCATTCTGGTGTGAAGGCACCATCTCTGAAGAGCAATTTTGTACTGTACATCCCGAGCCTTAAATGCATAAATAGAAATGTAATGGAAAGTACTTCTTTTCTTTTTTTTTTTTTTGAGACGGAGTCTTGCTCTGATGCCGGGGCTGGAGCGCAGTGGCCCCATCTCAGCTCACTGCAAGCTCCGCCTCCCAGGTTTATGCCATTCTCCTGCCTCAGCCTCCCGTGTAGCTGGGACTACAGGCGCCCGCCACCTTGCCCAGCTAGTTTTTTTTTTTTTTTTTTTTTTTGTATTTTTTAGTAGAGATGGGGTTTCACCGTGCTAGCCAGGATGGTCTCGATCTCCTGACTTCGTGATCCGCCCGTCTCGGCCTCCCAAAGTGCTGGGATTACAGGCTTGAGCCACCGCGCCCGGCCGAAAGTACTTCTATCTCTTGGAATCCGTGTTAAAGAAACAGCCATTCCTGTTGAGACTTTTGGACAAGAATCTCTTTGAATCCTTATCTACAACAGGTGGAAAACTGAAAGCAATTTAAATGCTCAATAATTCCATTGTAATGGATCTTTCACGCAGCCCTCCAATAACATGTTTTTGAAGTTTTTAAGAAAGAGGTGGAACTCATATGTCGCAGGAAGAAATTTCAGGAAAAAACGGACGTTTAACTTGCAAAACCTTATACCTTTATGTGTTTGCTATAAAGTTAACGTCTAATACAATTAGAAAACTACAAAACTATTCCAAAATGCTGTCAGTAGTTAATGCTGAGGAAGGACTCAACTGACTTTCGCCTTCTTCCATTTCCTAAATTGTCTTCAATTACACCTTGTACTACTTGACTACCTGAATCCCAGCATCTTTCCTCCAACCCGAGGACAAAGGTGGGAAAATCCAGAGGCACAACAGATGAAAAAGAAACTTTTAACATTTTCCATCCCAGCCGAAGCAAAATATATGTAACAAAACCGACGCTGGTCACCCTGGTCAGCACCCAATATCAATCTGGCAATCCAATCTGGCAAGGTTCGAACTTGCCCCCGTTGGTCCCCATTGTCTTTGATCCATTCAAGGTGGGGAGGGATGACCTCCAACCAGAAATTCAATGGGTGGTCTCAGGGCAAGATGAAGAGCAGACGGTCACCCTGAGACAGGCCTGTTCCTGTTGAGCTTCCACTAACAGTTCCTTCAGTGCTCAACGAATGTGACCAGACAAATAAGGAAGGTTCTCCGAGTTAGGCCTGTGGAATTTCCATCGGCAGTTCCTTCAGAGATCCCCTCCACATGTACAAAAAACACACACAAAAGAGACAAGATGGACCAAGATTCCGAACCAATATTCCTGACCAAGAATTTTTAAGAGTATTCTTCCAAACTAACCTCCTATTCTCCATCTGAGAAATGTCCCCAATTGAAGAGAAATCTCCCAAATGAAGACTCTTCCTACTATTTAGGGAGAGACAACCCAGATCCCAGAAGGAGTCGAACTGAGGCATCCAAAGAAGCTGAACTAACCGGGATAAGGAAGGAGGTGTTGGTCGCGCCTAGAATTCCCACCAGAGCGGTTGAAAGACAGCTTTCCGGGAACTGTTTCTACACTGCAATCGGGCCCAAGCTCTGAGGTGGTTGGCCGCACCTCACAAGTAGGGACAGTGCCAGAAATGGCCTTCAGTTAAATAAGCAGTCACCAGAGCTCACCTCCAGGTCCATCAAGGTGGTGGTGGGGTGGGGGGGGGACTGAGGAATCACAAGTAAGAGATCCCGGATGAAGCCCCAAATTTGTAACCACCCAAGGGGCTCCTCCTGCCTGCTGCACAAAAACAGACCATGGCATTGCAGTAAAGAGAGAATTAAATAGACAGGAGGCCAGCCACACCACGTGGGAGACAGAGTTAGTACTGAAATCGATCTCCTCCAGGTTAGGGGTTTTTCAAAGGCAGTTTGTGGGAAAGGGTGGGGGTGGCTAGGCTTGCTGCTGATTTGTTGGGGCAGAGATGAAATCATAGGGAGTCGAAGCTGTCCTCCTGAGGGCTGAATCACTCCTGGGTGGGGACACAGGAGAAGGGTTGGTGGGTCCAGGTGGAGCCATGGGTGTCAGACATGCAAAAAAACGGAAAATGTGTCTCAGAAGGCCAATCTACCATGGTGGTGTCATATGCAGGAATGGCTGGCAATACCTTAGCAGAAGCAGGCTCCTCTCCTCCTCCAGCCTGACGGCCTTTTGTTAGGTTTACATAGCTTCATGAGTTTTCAGGAAGGGCTATTATCATTTAAACTATATGCTGTCACTGGATTAAGAAAATGTGGCACATATACACCATGGAATACTATGCAGCCATAAAAAAGGATGAGTTTGCGTCCTTTGTAGGGACATGGATGCAGCTGGAAACCATCATTCTTAGCAAACTATCACAAGAAGAGAAAACCAAATACTCCATGTTCTCATTATAGGTGGGAACTGAACAATGAGATCACTTGGACTCGGGAAGGGGAACATCACACACTGGGGCCTATCATGGGGAGGGGGAAGGGGGGAGGGGGGAGGGATTGCATTGGGGAGTTATGCATGATATAAATGATGAATTGATGGGTGCTGACGAGTTGATGGGTGCAGCACACCAACATGGCACAAGCATACATATGTAACAAACCTGCACGTTATGCACATGTACCCTAGAACTTGAAGTATAATAAAAATAAATAAAAATAATAATAAAAATAAACTATATGCTGTCTCTCAAAGCCAGCTTGCCCCAAAATCTCAGGAGTAATTAAGGGAGAGGCAAAATGGAGAGTGGGTTAGCCCAGCTCACTATCATAATTTGTCTCACAGATACAATTTTTGCAAAGGTGGTTTCTTTTGGGGGAAGGAGGAGGGAGGATTGTAGTGTTGGGAAAATATAATGAAAGGCAAAACATCTCCACAAAGGCAGAAAAGTTTCATGATTGAACAAGTATTGCACTACAATGTGATGCACATCACAGCAATCTGCTAAAACACTGCAAAGACAGAAAGAAATATGACCCTTTTCTATAGCCAAGTAGATGCAACCCATGACATACATGCTCTCAAGATGAACAGTAACCAGTCCTCAAGTGAACATTTCGTTCCCAGGAGCAGGCAGGAGACAGAGGCCTTCCTCTTGTCTCAACTGCAAGAGGCCTGCCTCCTCAGCACAGACCCTTCACGGGTGTCGGGCTGGGGATGGTCAGGTCTTTCCCATCCCACGAGGCATATCTCAGGCTATCACACGGGGAGAAACCTTGGACGATACCCGGCCTTCCAGGGCAGAGGTCCCTTCGGCTTTCCGCGGTGCATTGTGCCCCCGGTTATCGAGAATGGAGAATGGCGATGACTTTTACCAAGCATACTGCCTGTAAACATTTTACTAACAAGGCACACTTTGCACAGCCCTAGATCCCTTAAACCTTGATTCCATACAACACACGTTTCTGTGAGCTCAAGGTTGGGGCAAAGTTACAGATTAACAGCATCTCAGGGCAAAACAATCCTTCGGGGTACAGGTCAAAACAGAGTTTCTTATGTCTTCCTGTCCTACATAGACACAGTAACACTCAGATCTTTCTTTCTTTTCCCTACAGGTGGAAGGGTATGTACATCTTTCCCTCAATAGAAAATGCCAAATAAATGTCCAGATAGAGGTTACTACCACTCCTACCGACAGCGTATGAGTCCTCGTTTCCAACTACAGCCTTGCCAAGCACTGGAGATTGTCAACTAACACTATGAATTTACATTAAAATATGCTCTGGTCCCACTGAGCAAATTCTAAAACAAAACTCAAAGGGATCAAGTTGTCTCCACGCAACTTAAGAGCATCCCGGAACGCAGCTCAAGAATATGTCTGTTTCAGCTTGACATACAGCCCCTTTCCAATGTAGCTCTGGCCAAGATGGTGCCAGCATGTCCGCGCAGCAGACAAGGCACCTCAGCATGTCACGTAGACCCCGCAGCCGCCTGCCCCCTCCCCTGCCTACCATTCATGCCAAGTCCCCCTTTAAAAGGCCCTGCTTTCTGCCCACAAAGGGAAGCAGAGCCGTTAAAGGCAGGAGCCTGTACGTCTTCCCCTAAACCAAGCATGGCAGAAAGTCTGCTTCTTCATAGCAGACATCGCTCTTGTTAATTCGATCTCCAAGAGGTGAGGGAATGAACCTGTGTTTTGGTTATATTGCGTGTACACAAAGATTTTAAATTATTTGAATTACTGTTATCATAATTTCAGAGACAGGGTCTCGCTCTGTCACCAAGGCTGGAGCTCAGGGGTGCATTCATAGCTCACTGCAGCATCCTTAACACATCCTTCCACCTCACACCTCAGCCTCCTGAGTAACTGGGACTACAGGTGCCTGCCACCACACCCTCCACCCCTAATTTTTAAATATATATATATATGTATACACACACACACACACACATATATATATACACACACACACGTGTATATATATACACACACACAAATATATACGTGTGTGTGTGTGTGTATGTATATATGTGTGTGTGTGTATATATATATATATATTTGACAGAGACTTTTTCTGTCAACCTGGCTGGAGTGCAGTGGCATGATCTCAGCTCCCTGCAACCTCCACCTCCTAGGTTCAAGTGATTCTCCTACGTCAACCTCCCAAGTAGCTGGGATTACAGGCACACACCACCACGCCCAGCTAATTTTTTTTTTTTTTTTTAATTTGAGATGGAGTCTCGCTCTGTCGCCCAGGCTGGAGTGCAGTGGCCGGATCTCAGCTCACTGCAAGCTCCGCCCCCCGGGTTTACGCCATTCTCCTGCCTCAGCCTCCCGAGCCGAGGTAGCTGACTACAGGCGCCCGCCATGTCGCCCGGCTAGTTTTTTTTTTTTGTATTTTTTAGTAGAGACGGGGTTTCGCCGTGTTAGCCAGGATGGACTCGATCTCCTGACCTCGCGATCCACCCGTCTCGGCCTCCCAAAGTGCTGGGATTACAGGCTTGAGCCACCGCGCCCGGCCAATTTTTTTTTTTTTTTAATCTTTTTGAGTCGGAGTCTCGTTCTGTCACCCAGGCTGGAGTGCAGTGGCACGATCTCGGCTCACTGCAACCTCCGCCTCCCGGGTCCACATGATTCTCCTGCCTCAGCCTCCCGAGTAGCTAGGATCACAGGCGCCGCCGCCGTGCCTGCCTAATGTGTTCTGTTTGTATTTTTAGTAGAGATGGGGTTTCACTATGTTGGCTAGACTGCTCTCGAACTCCTGACCTCAGGTGATCCGCCCTGCTCAGCCTCCCAAAGTGATGGAATTACAGGCATGAGCCACCGCACCTGGCCTTTAAATGATTTTTCTACAGACAGAATCTCGCTACATGGCCCGGAGTGGCTTCAAACTGCAGGTCTCAAGTCATCCTCCCGCCTCAAGCCTCCCACAGCGATGGGAACACGGGAGTGCACCACCATGCCCGGCCCATATCACATGTTTAACGGTGAAATAATAATGCTGGTTTTATGCATCTGTGCAAGCACATGTTTTTGAAGCATTTTTAGAAAGCACAAAAGCTCATATATGTTCAATGAAAACAATTTGGGAACAAATTTAATGCTGAGCTGGAAAAACATTATATATGCTACTGTCATATTTTAACACATAATGCAAGCATATTGAGGAATATTCTAAAATGTCCACAGTAGTTAAAGCTGAACGGCGGGACCCAGTGGCTTTTCATTTTCCCCCATTTCCCAAATTGTCTTCCACAACCTTGTGCTACTTCCAATCTCTGAATCCCAGAGCCTCCCCTGCAACCCGAGGACAAGGGCACGCAAGTCTGAAGGTGCCTTCGCTCGCCGAGAAGAGACTCAGACACGGAATTGTAGCTCAGTTTTATTTCCTACAGAAACAAACATGTGGGCCGGCCTCCTCCAGCGACAAACAATCAGGCCCCCACAATGAAGTGGCCGCTGGTGCAGGGACCATCCCCTAGGGGAGGAGGCACGACCTAGGAAGGGGCACCAGGCTGGGCTTAGCGCCTGTGTCCTGAGTGAAGCAGAGCCAAAATCACAGGCAGAAAGCACTGCGTAATCCACATAAACAGGGAAAGCTGCTGGAGACAGGAGCTGATGGAGAGCTGGAGTTGGCGGTGGTCCGCAGCAATCAGTCGGCTAAATGTGAGGGGCGAAGAACATCAGGTCAAAGGTGACACCTCTGCACCCATCTCCCCGGGCTCCCTCGGGTGGTGGCGGGCCTGGTGCACCAGGTCTCTGTTCTGAGACCCTGTGCTGGGGTGTTCCCAGGTCTCTGGAGACCTGACCGTGGGATGTAGGCGGATCCCAGCCCCCACCCTGCCATGCTGCGCACGCCACCCACCCAGGCCCCGTCCCTGTCCTGGTCCTGAACTGACATAGTTAGTATGTCGCCAGACACGGTGAACTCCTTCAGAAGCACCCCTGGCACGGGGAGCGGTGGGGCATCCCGGGCCAGGCTCCTGTGGGCCAGCTCTGCTTCCATGGGTGTCGGGAAAGGCATGGTGAGGTAGCTGGTGGGGGCCCTGTTAAGGCATCATCTCCTAGGACGGGGCCTGTGCCTCCGGCCTGCTGCTTACCCCAGGTCAGCTTTCCCCACTCCTCACCCCACCCCCGTTGCCCAGCTCATGCCCCCCAGGCTGTCTCCCCAGGCACTGGCCCAGTAGCACACCCCCTCAGCTGTCTTGGTTCCACACTTTCCTTTGCTGCACCCCAAGGTGACTCCTCCATGCCCTTACAAGGCCCCTCCCCCCCCGCCCCCTGTCGCATCACCCGGCCCCCTCCTCGTCACCAACCCTCCCTCTCCCCACCTCCCGCCACCCGCTCCCATCTTGCCCCCTTCCCCCCACCTCCTGATCCCCTCCTACACCCGGGGTCCCTATCTCCTGGCCCCTGACCCCCTTCCTGCATGACCCAGTGCCCCTAACCCCATCACCCTCCCTCTCCCCACCCCACACCCCCTACCTCCCCCCTTACCTGCTGCCCTCCTCACAGCTGGCCTCCTGTATCCCCACCTCCCAATTCCCACCCCCACCCCCACCCAACCCCTTACTCACCTCTCCCCCGCCTCCTCCCCCACCTGGCCCTGGCCTCCCCATCTTCCGGCCCCCACCCCGCCACGAAAACTGTCCAGAACAGAACGAACAGAACAGATACAACTCAAGCAGGCGGCTGTCCGGCTCCTGGTCCCGCATCTGCAGCATCCATTGAGCCGTGAAGCCCGGCCACCACGTGGCCCACGAGGGACGCCTCCTCCTGGCCCTGAGACCCTTCCCGGCCCCGAGGCCCTTGCTGCCCCTGCACCCTGGGGACCTCCGTCGCCCGCAGCGCCCGCCTCTCCTGGGCCGCCAGCATAGCCCCCTGGGCCACCACGAACGCCAGGGCCCCCTGGGCCATCAGCATCGCCCGCCGCGCCCCCTGTGCCCTGGCCTGCGGCCTGCATGGCTCCTGGACCTCTGTGGCGCGCTCAGAGAGAAAGTCAGGGCCCACGAGGACGCGGAGGCAGTGAGGCTGCAGGAAGTTCCGCCCCCTGCCGTGCGTGCGAGGGGCAGCCCGGGATCCTCAGGGCGCCTGCGCACAGGGGCCCTACTTCCGGCCCTGGGAGACCCTGAGCAAGCCCCGGAGCACATGACTGGTTCTCGCCAACCCTGCCCCGCCCCAAGAGCCCCGGACAGGAAGGTGGCCGCCATGCCAGCTTGGACCCGTCACCCCTGAGCAGCCGGCGGTCCACCAGGCCCCTGTCCCGGGAGCCCTGCAGGGAGTCCGGTACCGCCGGGCCCAGCCTGTCCCGTCTCCCTGGTCTTCCTCACATCGAGGAGCAAGGCGGGCCTGGGAACACAGGGCCGGGGCTGTGCGGCCGTCGTCCCGGACCCTGCCTATCCTGCCTGTCCTTGGGGGAGCGTCCAGGACAGACCCCGGGGCCAGGCCTCTAACTGGGTTCAGCAGCCTCCGTCCCTGTCCCGGTCACCCAGCCAGGTGGGGTAGCTGGAACCGCATGTCAGGTGGGAGTGACCTCCTGCCAGCCAAGGTCTCCCATGTGCCAGGTCCACCCAAGGTGGACGGGAGGGCCCAGCAGGACCCAGGGCCGGGTCTCACTCCTGGGTTCAACAGCCTCTGTCCCTGTCCTAGTCGCCCCGCCTGGTGGGGGAGCTGGAGCTGCGCGTGGGGTGGGTTGCGGGTGGCCTCCCACCAGCCAGGGGCTCCTGGGCTCTAGGCCCGGCGCAGGTGGACAGGCGGGACCTGCTGGACCTGAGGCTGTGTTGGGCCTGGCTCCTGGATTCGGCAGTGTCAGTCCCTGTCCTGGTCGCTCTTACCTGGTGGGGAGCTGGAAGGTGACCCTGTGTCTGCTGGGTGCTGATCTACTTGTGTGTCCGGAAGGGGGGTCAAATCCACGGGACAGGTACCTCTAGAGGCATGCAGGGGTGAGGGCGGCACGGCCCTGGGAGCTGGATGTCTGTGCCAGGCACACCTGTGGCAACAGGAGGTGACCGGACTGGGTCTAGCCCTGAGGAAGGGGGAGGTACTGCAATCCAAACCACTCTCCCCCACCGTCCAAATCCAGGAATCAGCAGCCTCTGCACCTGGGAAAAGCATATTGACACTCACGTGGAAACTAAAAAATTTGATCTTTTGGAGGTAGAGCAGAATAATGGTTACCAGAGACTGGGAAAGGTGGGGAGGGTGGGGAGGTTACTGGGGACAAACATATAGTTGGATAGAAGGAGTAAGTTCTAGTGTTTGATAGCACTGTAGAGGGACTATTTATTGTATATTTCAAAATAGCTAAAAGATAGGAAATGTTCCCCAAAAAAAGAAATGATAAATGCTTGAGGTGGTGGAGGATATCCTAAATACCCCGACTTGATCATTACATAGTGTGTGCGTCTGCATGTATCAAAATATCACATATACTCCATAAATATGTGGAGTTATCATACATCAGTTAAAAATGTTTTTACTTACAGGAAAGAAAAATTCGCCCAAGCTCTTGCGTGTACCTCCAGTTCATTATTTTCACTACTGTATTTCATTGCATATATTTCATTAAATGATGGCTTTTAAAAACCAGAGAACACAACTTGATAACACAATTACACCTGGAATAGCTGAAAATGAGACATAACCCACTTAGTGATTGCCATCCTTCCTGTCATCCTCTGCTCAGTCCCCATTCTCAGAGGCAGGCTAAAGTTCTTACCTTCAACAGGTCAGGGAAGGGAGAGTAAAGTACACGTGACCCTGTCTTAGGAAGCAGGAAGACAGAGGGAGGGTCTCCTGGTCCCCATTATTTTCCTGACCTATTATCACCAGATCAAGTCAAGAAAGGAAGTCCTAACTGATTGAGAGATTCCCGGGGATACTGCCACCGTCCTGGAAGTCTCAGTCAGCCACTGGGCCGGAAACCTCCTCCATCAATATTTCAGCCAGAGCAACATCTGCCACTAGATGGCATCAAACTCCAGCCGGGATCAGGACAGATTTGGATGGTCCAGTAGGCTTGCCTCGTTCACTTCATTAACCCCACCGTAACACAGTTTCACATTGTATGTGATTGGAGTTCTTGGAAACTACCTATTACATTACGGCAGAGTTTCATAGTCCTCTAATTTATCCATTCTGCTGATGATGGGCAGGCATTTGGATACTTTCCATCCCTTGGCTATGAACATACTTGTACAGGTCTCTTGAAGCACATGTCCAAGTTTCTTTTTGGAATTGTTGTATCACAGGCAATACATATCTCGAAATTTACTAGATAATGCCATGTTTTCCCAAGTGGTTTGAGCCAATTTTCGCTTCCACCGTAATGTATGAGAGTACCTATAGCTCAACATTCTCATCAATAGTGACAGTACTAGTCTGTTCTCGCACTGCTATAAAGAACTACCTGAGACTGAGTAATTTATAAAGAAAAGAGGTTTAATTGACTCACAGTTCTGCAGGCTCTACAGGAAGCATGGCTGGGGAGGCCTCAAGAAAGTTACAATCATAGCAGAAGGCAAAGAGGAAGGAGTCACATCTTATATGGCCAGAGAAGGAGAAAGAGAAAGTGAAGGGGGAGATGCTACACACTTTTAAACAACCAGATCTCGTGAGAGCTCACTATCATGAGAATAGCAAAGGGGAAACCAACGCCCATGATCCAATCACCTCCCACCAGGCCCTTCCTCCAACACTAGGGATTACAATTCAACATGAGATTTGGGCAGGGACATAAATCCAAACCATATCATTCCACCCCGTCCCCTCCCAAATCTCATGTACTTCTCACATTGCAAAATACAATCATCTCCTCTCAACAGTCCCCCAAGTCTTAACCCATTTCACACTAACTCGAAACCCATTTCACACTAACTCGAAACTCCACAGTCCAAAGTCTCATCTGAGATAAGGCAAGTCCCTTCTGCCCATGAGCCTGTAAAATCAAAAACAAGTTAGCTTTGGGAGGCCGAGACGGGTGGATCACGAGGTCAGGAGATCGAGACCATCCTGGCTAACACAGTGAAACCCCGTCTCTACTAAAAAAAAAAATACAAAAAACTAGCCGGGCGAGGTGGCGGGCGCCTGTAGTCCCAGCTACTTGGGAGGCTGAGGCAGGAGAATGGCGTAAACCCGGGAGGCGGAGCTTGCAGTGAGCTGAGATCGGGCACTGCACTCCAGCCTGGGCGACAGAGAAAGACTCTGTCTCAACCAAAAAAAAAAAAAAAAGTTAGTTACTTCCAAGATACAATTGAGGTACAGGCATTGGGTAAAGACTCCCTTTCCAAAAGGGGGACATCGGCCAAAACAAAGGGGCTACAGGCCCCGTGCAAGTCCAAAACCCAACAGGACAGCCATTAATTCTTTTTTTTTTTTTCCACTACAAAATAATTTATTCAAACATACAGCTACAGCGCGAGACTCCTGTGTACAAGCACACTGATGCTCCTGACTACCCTCAACTAGAGGACCCTTTTCTTCCCTCTTGCCTTGCAGACCTCTTCTATCGAATCTTTCATGTACTGGATCTCCTTGGCCAGGGAATCTGCCCTCTCTTTCAGAGCCTCGTTCTTCTTTTCCAGGGCTTTGCACTCACCAGCGAGGACCTCCTACTCCACCCTCTTCTTCTGGTGATACCTAGTTCCTGCTGTTCTGTTTTTGCTCCATTTTTTCAGCTTCTTATCCAGTTTCTCACCCTTTACTTGTGCTGATACCATCTTCTCCCCAGGAGGGTCATAAGGTTTGGGACAGGCAGAGCCACAGAGGACACCTGGAGATGGCAGGTTCCTACTCGGAGAGCCCCTGGAGGTAGAGGGGATGTGCTGGGGAGAGCTGAGATAGGACTCTGGGCTCATACAGATGCCACTCTCATTATCTGAGGGAGTGACTTCCTCCTTTATGCACTGAGGGATCATGGAAATGTAAGCAGTGAAGTCTGGCTTCCTATCTACTTCAGAGATATCCGCTTCACTTCCCAGCTCTAGACTACAGGAATAATCTAGAGTGGAGGACAGGACCTCTGGGGAAAGGGGAAGAGGTTGCAAGAAGGTGAAGGGGGCAACCTGGTTGGGTTTTGTTCACCTTTCTGGGAGATGGCAAATCGAGTTCACCGTCTGAGGGGGCTCCTTATTAGTCTCCTGGACTAGGGGACAAAGAGATCACACGAGTATCCAACGTGGCCAGAAGCTCATCTGGCATGGTTTCCAGGTCATCTATACCCAATAGGGCATTAAAGTCGAACTCCTTCAGATCCGTTTTCTCCAACATCAATCTGTCCCAAAGAAAGCATCCTCCTTGCCATTGTTGGAGGCACTGACAAACCATCCACAGGCAGCCTTCGGAGGAGTCTGCCTTAGCCTTGTTGCTGGAGAGCCCATGAGGTTTGAAGTGCCTGGCCACCTCCAGGTAGTCATCTAAGAGACCTAGGCTTTCTTCAGTCCCCAAACCTGACTGATCAAAGGGGGACATCAAGCCCCCACCAACACCTCACTGCTCAGGAAGTTCATCTTGGTCATGGTGCAGTGCTTTGCTGGAATCAAGGAATGTGCTTAATTTGAAGGTGTCTTTGTCAGTTACAGCAATGCTGCTGCTGAATGCTGTGAGAAGTGTCATGGCTTAAGCCGCCGGTGGGTGCCACTGCAGAGCCTGGTGCTGCTGCCACCACTGCCAAGGCCAATGCTGCCACAGGCACTGCTACCCCTAATACGCCATGGTGGCCATGGACCCTGAAGGCCAGGAGGAGGGAAGGCACGCACGTGCGGAGGAAACTACATGTGTGGGCGGGCACAGCAGAAAATCGTCATTAATTCTTAAAGCTCCAAAATAATCTCCTTTGACTCCATGTCTTACATCCAGGCCACACTGATGCAAGGGGTGGGCTCCCAAGGCCTTGGGCACCTCCGCTTCTGCGGCTCTGCAGGATACAGCCCCCTCGGCTGCTTTCCTGGGCTGGTGTTGAGTGTCTGCAGCTTTTCCAGGAGTATAATGCAAGTTGCCGGTGGATCTACAATTCTGGGGTCTGGAGGACGGTGGCCCCCTTCTCACAGCTCCACCAGGCAGTGCCCCAGGGAGGACTCTGTGTAGGGACTCCAACCCCAGGTTTCCCTTCTGCACTACCCTAGTTGAGTTTCCCCAGGAGGGCTCCATCCCTGCAGCAGACTTCTGCCTGGACATTCAGGTGTTTCCATACATCCTCTGAATGTAGGCAGAGGTTCCCAAGCCTCAACTTTTGCCCTCTGCATACCCGCAGGCTTAACACCACATGGAAGCCACCAAGGCTTACAGCTTGCACCCTCTGGGGCAGCAGCTGGAAGTGTATCTGGGGCCCTTTTAGACATGGCTGAAGCTGGAGCAGCTGGGGCACAGAGAGCAGTGTCTCGAGGGTGCGCAGGCCAGCAGGGTCCTGGGCCGGGTCCAAAAATCCTTTCTTCCCTCTTCGGCCTCCAGGCCTGTGAATGTCCATCAAAAACTTAAAAATAGAACTACCATATGATCCAGCTATCCACTTCTGGGTATAGATCTGAAGGAAATGAAATCTGTTTCTTCCTGAGTCAGTTTTCATAGTTTGTACATTTCTAGGAATTTGTCCACTTCATCTAGGTTATCTAATGTGTTGGCAAACAATTGTTCACAATCTTCTCATATAATCCTTTTTGGGGGTGGAAGAATTCAGTAATGATCAACAAAATGGAAAGCAACTTGCAGAATATTGAGGAATAATATATTGTTCCACATCTTATCAATATAATACGTGCATTTTGTGGGGCAATAATACATGGTCTCAGTTTTTTCCTCATCAGCTATAACAGGGTTGGGGTCTACAGTGATGTCTTCTCTTTTTTTTTTTTTTTTTTTTTTTTTTTTTTTTTGAGACGGAGTCTTGCTCTGTCGCCCGGCTGGAGTGCAGTGGCCGATCTCAGCTCACTGCAAGCTCCGCCTCCCGGGTTTTACCGCCCTTCTCCTGCCTCAGCCTCCGAGTAGCTGGGACTACAGCGCCCGCCACCTCGCCGGCTAGTTTTTTGTATTTTTGGTAGAGACGGGTTTCACAGTGTTAGCCAGATGGTCTCGATCTCCTGACCTCGTGATCCGCCCGCCTCGGCCTCCCAAGTGCTGGGATTACAGGCTTGAGCCACCGCACCCGGCCAGTGATGTCTTCTCAAGTCTCCAGCATCTGCGTCGCACTCAGGTAGCAGCACAGAGTCCTGAGTGAGCCCCTAACAGATACTCATCTCCCTTGGAAAGAAGCAGCACATGGACTTCCATCTCTGGTCATTAGTCCCATGGCCTAGGGACCATGTCTCAAAATTAGCTTCGATGCCATAACATATTTGATCAGAATACAGGTAATGGTCTAAGCTGAAATATAAGCATTTCAGCTGAACTTCAGGCATAGTGACGGCAATTGGAAAGAGATGCAAAGAGATTTCAAGGATCTTGGAATTCACAATGTCATTTAAGAAGAAAACACACGTCACTCAATTCCAGTAAAGAATCACAGACTCGGCCATGCATGTTGGCTCATGCCTATAGTCCCAATAGTTTGGGAGATCAAGGTGGGAGGATCGCTTGAGCCCAGGATTTCGGGAATCACAGACTCTTCAGCTCCCAGTCCGGTGCTCTTAACCACTACATGCTGCCAGTCATCAATATTCTCCCATATTTCCTTTATTGAAATAGGATCATTAAAGCTTAGGGGGAAACATTTGATAGGAAAATATTCACGTATTTTTCTAGATTTTCATTTCCTCCTTTTGTTGTTTTTTTCTGGAGACAAGGTCTCACTGTGTCACCCAGGTCAGAGTGCAGTGGTGCAATCACGGCTCACTGCAGCCTTGACTTCCCGTGCTCAACCCATCTTCCCACCTCAGCCTCCCAAGTAGCTGGGACTATAGGTGCGCACCTCCACACCCGACTCATTTTTTAAAATGGTTTGTAGAGATGGCATCTGACTATGTTGCCCAGGCTAGTCTCAACTCCTGGACACAAGCGTCCTCCCACCTCGGCTTCCCAAAGTGTGGGGATTACGGGCGTGAGCCACACTGCACCAGCCGCCTCCATTTCCTCTTTCATATACACTCCAGTTAATTTTTAAAAAGTAGTGGTCGCCCCGAGGCAGAGACTGTCTTACAGTTTTCTGTTTCCAAGTGCCTTGCTAAATACCCATTGTTGACTGAATCTTTAAATTCTTCTGAGTTTACAAATTTACTGTACTGTAAAGACGTAGACTCAACAGGTACAAAATCTTTGGTCTTTCAATCAACATAGGTCCTGGAAACATCACTTCATTCCTAAATGCCAACGTAATGAATACAAGATAATTGGTTTTAAACAAACATTTTGATCAGTGTTTACTTAAATTCCCAGGGGATTCCCACCTTACTCCACTCCCTCGGCTCAGCACACGTAGTATAAGCCACACTAGTCCGCATCTGGTGTTACAACTTCCTGTCCAATTTCAGAACACCCTCCTTTCACCAATTCATGGCCTGCAACCCTTCCACCGCCATTTCCACAAGCAAACTTCAGGTCTTATTCAAGGTGAGGTGCCATACTTGCTGCAGCACTTAAGTATTTTTAGCCATTTAACATGCATAGAACTGTGCTACCATTGTTACTAGGTTCCCATCTTCTTTTTTTATGTGTCACTGACAAAGGTTTTGAGTATTGTGCCCCTACCCCATTTTTCCTGTAAGTTTTGCGATTTGTACTACACAATGATTTTGAGGTACACGTATGTCATGTTATAATCATAACTCATTGTATCACTGTTTGGGGAAAAAATTAACCAATAACCGATTTATTTTTTCAAAGATAACAGGTGTGCAAGCTTCCAGAAAATCTGCTTAAGCATAAAATCAAATCAGAGAACAGTTGTTTTTCCTCCAGCATCTATCCAGTGGCTAGCTAGCACTCAAATCAGACACTAGATTTGGAACCGGAAGGACATCATTCACCTTGAAGTAGTGAACAAAAACATGGTTTTGTCAGAAATAAAAGAGATAAAAGTCATTATAAAAACTGTCTTTTCCGCCAGACACGGTGGCTCTTGCCTGTGGTCCCAGCTACTCAGGAGGCTGAGGTGGGAGGAACACTTGAGTCCAGGAGGTCAAGGCTCCAGTGAGCCGTGATCGCACAACTGCACTCCCGCCAGCCTGGGCGACAGAGCGAGACCCTGACTCTAAAAAAGGGAAATGATGTTTTCCATCCTCAGAGCAAGCATGCAGAATATGATTGTCATCCTATTCATAGACTGGAAACTAAACCTAAGAGAGGCTGAGTGACTGGCCCAAAGTACCATGGCTGATAGGGGTTGTAATAAACTCAAGTGGTCTTTGTCTAGGATCAGAAAACTACCACTATATGTAATGGCGCTTGTAACTGTGATGTGTTATTTTCGATTGTCTGCAAAACACAACATGAATAAATGAGATGAGTTGTTGGAGGAAAGTAAGAAAACGGTGACACTGTTAGGGTTACCCATCTCTCCACGTACCTCCTAACATCAGACCCTGATTGGGGCAGAAAACCGTGGCCTGTACCATGACAAATGCTTCCTGTCCAATAATAGGATGTTCAACAGCTCTTTGGTACCAACAGTGAACAAATTTTTTGCAAAAGAATATATTGCTGCATTGGCCGGGCATGGTGGCTTATGCCTGTAATCCCAACAATCTGGGAGGCTGAGCTGGGCAGATTGCTTGAGCTCAAGAGTTCAAGAGCAGCCTGGGCAGCATGGCTGTACCTACTCTCTACAAAAAATTGTAAAATTTGCCAGGCATGGTGGCGCACACCTGTGGTTCCAGCTACTCTGGAGGCTGAGGCGGGAAGATGGCATTGAGCCCAGGAAGTCAAGTCTGCGGTAAGCCATGTTCACGCCACTGCACTCCAGCTTGGGTGACAAAGTGAGACCGGTCTTCTGTCTGTCTGTATCTATCTATCTATCTATCTATCTATCTATCTATCTATCTATCATCTGTATCTATCTCTATCATCTATATCTATATATGTATAGCTTAGCTATATCTGCAGCAGTGAATAGAAACCCTTTTAGCAAAGTGTTCCCAAACTCTTGCTTCTAATTCTTGACCAACTCAGAAGTAAAGGAGGAGAATGAAGTTAAAGGAAGTCATATGTTTCCATACTCTCATGCATCCTTTTATTTCTGCAAGGTCAGTAGTAACGTGCCTACTTTCGTTTCTGATGTTAGTCCTCTCTCTCTCTCTTAGTCCAGCTAGATGTGTCTCCGTTGTTCTTTAAGCACTTCCTTATTTTTCTGGGACAACAAGATGATCCAGTTAATCTTGGACTTTCTCTGCCCTAGCCCTGGAATCAGTCATTTCTCTAATGAGCTCTGTTCTTTTTAATCAAGGCTGTTGTTTAGAAATCGAGACCCAGGCGCTAAGTCGACTCACTGCTATTGAGATGGCCCCAGGCCTTCTAAGTGATGGAGCTGAGACATATGCATACCCACAGCCCTACATTACAGCTATGTTTATTTCTATACTTATCTGTACATTGAAAGCCATCAGTGTATTAGGCCACTCTTGTGCCGCTATAAAGAAATACCTGAGACTGGGTAATTTATACAGAAAAGAGATATACTGGGCTCTTGGTTCTGCAAGCTCTGCAGGAAGCGTAGTGCTGGCATCTGCCCAGCTTCTAGAGAGGCCTCGGGAAGCTTCTACTTGTGGTGGGAGGCAAAGCGAGAGCTTGTGTATCTCATGGCGAAAGCAGGAGCGAGTGGGGAGTGAGAGAGAGAGAGAATGAGAAGTGTGTGGGGGGGAGGGGGGAATGCCACCCACTTTAAAATGACAAGATCTCTCGAGAACTCACTATCACGAAGACAGCACTAAGCCATTCATGAGGGATCCACCCTCGTGACCCAAACACCCCCTACCAGGCCCCACCTCCAGCCCTGGGGATTACAAGTTAACATGAGATTTGGGTGGGGACAAACATTCAGACTAGATCAATGAGTTCACACCAACAACTCCAAATCGAACCCACATTCAAGCCTTCTGCCTTTTCATATCTGCAACACCTTTTCCAAATGGTGAGAAAGCCAGGTCCCTACATCATTCATATATTTACTGCAAAGCCAATCAATCATCTGAGCCCATCAGGTCACCACCAACTTGGCACACGTTCCTCTCTTGGACCCCTGACCCCTCCCCAGGACACTGTCACCCTTGCCGACTCCCTTCCTTACTCCACAAAACTTCCTTGTGCAGGACACTGCTGCGCTCAGTGAGGATCATGCTTCACACTGGTCCCCAGCCGCCCTCCACACTTGCCTTGAGTGGGCCCCCAATCTCAGGGGCTTTTGGAAGAAGATGGGGAGAAGGACAGGATCGAGGAAGAGAGGCGGGAAGGAAGACCGGCAGAGCAGCCGGCAGGAAGGGCCATTGTTCCTTCTGATGCTCCATTCGTAGCCAATGGCAACTCAAACTGGTTGGCAGCAGTGTCCTCTTGACAAACGCTGTGGTCATGTCTCAAATTTACCTTCAGCAGGAGCACTTCAGTCCACAGTCTTGGTGCCAGCTACGACGCATTAGCATTGCTTTGAAGGCTTTTCCAGGCACAGAGAAAGCAAGTAGGTAGTTTTTAGAAAGAGAAAAATAAACTGAGTTCATCACGCCTGTAATCCCAGCACTTTGGCAGGCCAAGGTGGGAGGATGGCTTGAGCCCAGGAGTTCGAGAGCAGCCTAGACAACATAGCGAAACCCCATCTCTGCAAAAAATAAAAATAAAAATAAATTAGCCGGGCGTGATGGTACACGCATGTAATCCCAGCTACTCCACAGGCTGAGGCGGGAGGATTGCTTGAGCCCGGGAGGTCAAAGCTGCAATGAGCTGTGATTGTGCCACTACCCTCCAGCCTGGGTGACAGAGTGAGACCCTGTCTCAAGTAAATAAATAAACGAACAAATACAAAGTTAGACAGCTGTTACTTTTTGAATATATATATTCCCTGTTCCCTGCAGATATTCTCAAGCGTTTTTATTTTTTATTTATTTATTTATTTTTTAAAGTTCAGTTGTTCTGTCATCTGTGTGGTGGCTCCAGCATCTGTTTTGAGTCTCACTCTGTCGCCCAGGCTGGAGCGCAGTGGCACCATCTCGGCTCACTGCAAGCTCCACCTCCCGAGTTCAAGTGATTCTCCTGCCTCAGCCTCCTGAGTAGCTGGGAGTACAGGCGCCCACCACCACGCCTGGCTAATTTTTGTATTTTTAGTAGAGACGGGGTTTCACCATATTGGCCAGGCTGGTCTAGATCTCCTGACCTTGTGATCTGCCCACCTTGGCCTCCCAAAGTGCTAGGATTACAGGTGTGAGCCGCTGCACCCAGCCTCCAGCATCTGAACTCTTAGTCTCATGGTCTCTTTCCTGCCCCGGGTGTGCTTAGTTTTTATGTGCACTGCTCATTATCATTAAGAACGTCTTTCCCAGTGCTCCTGAAGTTCTTATATTAATACATCGCTCTTTTTATTTTAAGAGCTCAGGGGTACATGTGCAGGTTTGTTATATGGATAAGCGTGTGTCATGGGGTTTGTTGCACAGATATTTCATCACCCAGGTATTAAGCCCAGTAACTATGAGCCATTTTTCCTCATACTCTCCCTCCTCCCAACCTCCGCCCTGCAAAAGGCCCCAATGTGCTTCATTCCCCTCTATGTGTCCGTGTGTTCTCATCATTTAGCTCCCACTTATAAGTGAGAACATGTGGGATTTGGTTTTCTGTTCCTGCGTTAGTTTGCTAAGGACAATGGCCTCCAGCTCCATCTACGCTCCTGCAAAGGACACGCTCTCATTCAGGAACTTTTATGGAACTGCATCTCAACCCTAGGCTCCCACAAATCCACACATCCATTGGGATAACCGTTGTGGGTTGAACTGTGTCCCCCAAAAAGGGATGTTCAAGTCCTAACACCTGGGTGCCTGGGAATGTGACCCAATTTGGAAATAGGGTCTTTGCAGATGTAATCAAGTTAAGGTCATACTAGATTGGGGTGGGGGCTAATCAAATATGACTAGTGTCCTCATAGGAGAGAGAGGTAGACACACTGGGAAGATGACCCCACAAAGAAGGAGGCAAAGAGATTGGAGCGGTGCCTCTACAAGATAGAGAGTGCCAAGGATTGCCGGAAACCACCCGGAGCTACGAGAGAGGCATGGAACAGATTCTCCCACAAAGCCTCCAGTAGGAACCAAGCCTGCTGACAGCTGGATTCCAGACTTGTAGCTTCCAGAACCACAGGAGAATCCATTTCTGTTGTTTTTGGCCCCCCAGTTTGTGACCGTTTCTTATGGCAGCCCTAGGAAACTCATATGGGTACTGTCGGCCCAGGACCACCTCAGATCAAATTTAGGACTTGGGGGCCACTGAAGGGCCCCACCAGGAAAACCTAGACTGCGAGTCTGCACAGAACCTGGCCCTTGGCCACAACTTTGCAGATGGGTGTTTCCTTTCATCTCCTGCTTCCCCGCAGGCTGCAGAGCTGGGGTGGGGTTTCCTTCATGCAGTGAGGGCTGCTCTTCAACTCTCCACACTTCACAAAGGCTTTGGGCCTTGCCTGCTGCCTCCCTTGCCTGGACGGCCTCCAGAACCAAAACCCAAGTTTGCCCAGGTCACCCAGCGTCCTCGGGAATAAGCAGCTTCTGTGGCGTACTTCTTCTTGGATTCCCACTTCCTCTCAGGTTTTGCTCGCTTGCTGGTTCTCAGTTGTTTTGAACAGTCTCAAACTGTTTCATTTGCAGTTATTTTCAGCAGAAATATCGGTCTCAATAATACCAGCCAGTATCACCAGAAACAGATGGCAGGTCTTGCAATGCTTTTGGGGATGGACAGACAGACCACCCTGGCCACCGCCCACTAGGTGCGGGAGAAGACTTATTTCCGGCTATAGCACACATTTATCGACTTTGGCTCTCCTAGACTCAGAAAGAAAATCCCACCCCTTCCCCTCAGGCCTGCGAAATTCAGAACCAATGCGACCGATGGAATCCCTGGATCTCCCCCACTTCCTTTGCCTGCTGAGTTCTCTTCCCCCAAGGGTATAATGACATCCATCAGCTGCCTGCCCCCTGCTGACACACTCTCTGTTTGAGGGTTTGCCTCTCAATGACTATAGAGAAAGCAACCTGGGCCAAGTACAAGAGCAGCTGCTAGTTTCCTGGTTGGTACCAACCCTGAGTCTCTGAGGAAAGGACAGAGTAGGGTCACTCTGCTTCACAAGACAAAGTCAGTCACCCATTCTCCCTGCCAGTTCTCAAGCCTGTAATCCCAGCATTTGGGGAGGCCAAGGTGGGAGGATCACTTGATTCCAGCAGTTCGAGTCCAGCCTGCGCAACACAGTGAGATCCTGTCTCTACTGTTAAAAACATAAGGAAGGAAGGAGGGAGGGAGGAAGGGAGGAGGGAGGGAGGAGAGGGAAGGAAGGAAGGAAGGAATAGGAAAAAGGAAGGAGAGAAGGAAGGGAGGGAGGAAGGAAGAAAGGAATAAGGAAGAGGGAAAGAAGGAAGAAAGGAAGGAAGGAAAGAAGGAAGGAAGGAAGGAAGGAAGGAAGAAAAAAAGGTCACCTGTCAAACATAGCTTTAGGTGATGGTGTAAATGTTCAATGTTGATCTTCTTCTGTGTCTTCATTTGCATTTTCTTTTTTTTTTTTTTTTTTTTGAGACAGAGTCTCGCTCTGTCGCTCAGGCTGGAGTGCAGTGGCGCGATCTCGGCTCACGGCAAGCTCCGCCTCCCGGGTTCACGCCATTCTCCTGCCTCAGCCTCCTGAGTAGCTGGGACTACAGGCGCCCGCCACGGCGCCCGGCTAATTTTTTGTATTTTTAGTAGAGACGGGGTTTCACCGTGGTCTCGATCTCCTGACCTTGTGATGCCTCAGCCTCCCAAAGTGCTGGGATTACAGGCGTGAGCCACCGTGCCTGGCTTCATTTGTGTTTTCATGGGAGCGTACAGGAGGCGCACAGGTATCCTAGACAGCATTTTTTAAATAACAACTTGCGGTTTAATTCACACGCTACACAATTCACATGTCTAAAGTGTACAATTGGATGGCTTTTAGTATATTAATAGATACGTGCAACCATCAGCATGACCAGCTTCAGGACACTCTCTACATCCCAAAAGGAAACCCTGTCTCCATTAGCAGTCTCTCCCCATTGTCTCCCAACTCCTCCAGCCGTGGGCAACCAACCACCAATCGCCTTCCCTGAGACAACGTTTTGAGCCCTTATTGGGAGGAATTACAGTCGAATGGAAAATCCAATTTGGGGCATGGTGTAAATTGGAATTGCTTTCGTGGTTTTTCCTTGTGCCTTGGGTCGGGCACTGCCGTTAGAGCATTGCATCCATCCTTTCATCAGTACTCTGCTGCACACGGATGGCATTTCTGCCCTTTTTATAGATGAGGAAACTAAGGTTCAGAGAGATTAAGCAAGGGGCAGAGTGGGGCTTGTCCATAAGACCCCAGAGTCTGTGCTCTTGCGCATACATTATCAGGCCAACGTGATCTATGCATCCGAATTCCAAATAAATACATAAAAATGCTTATAAGAAGTCCCCCCATGCAGGGCACAGTGGCTCACACCTGTAATCCCAACACTTAGGGAAGCACAGGCGGGAGGATTGCTTGAACCCAGGAGTTTGAGACCAGCCCCAGCAATATGACAATATCTGCATCGCTGCAAAAATGAAAAAAAAAAAGGCAAAAACAAGTCCCCCCAAGTTAGTCGCCATGCTCTCTACCATGGGTTTTCCATGTTATCTCTATCACATTAATACAGTCATTTCTACCAAGCACCACTTACGGTGACAGGGTAGGGTCTACAAAAATATGACCGAGAAATCCTGATGGAGCTTCAAGACAAGCTTAGGCCACCAAGAAATGTGTACCGAGTCTGGCTGTGCTGAGCGTCGTTCTAGGGCAGAGGTCCCCAACCCCCTGGCCGTGGACCGATACCGGTCTGTGGCCTGTTAAGAACTGGGCTGCAGAGCAGGAGGCGAGTGGCGGGCACACGAGTGAAGCTTCATCTGTATGTACAGCCGCTCCCCATTGCTCCCGTGACCGCCTGAGCTCTGCCTCCTGTCAGATCAGCGGCGGCCTTAGATTCTCACAGGAGCGCAAACCCTATTGTGAACTGCGTGTATGAGGGATCTAGGTTGTGTGCTCCTTATGAGCATCTAACTAATGCCTGATGATCTGAAGGGGAACAGTTTCATCCCTGAACCGTCACCCCACCCCCCACCCCCGTCTGTGGAAAACTTGTCTTCCACAAAACCAGTCTCCAGTGCCAAAAAGGTTGGGGACCGCTGTTCCGGGGATGGTGCCTGACTGAGCTGGAGGAGGCCTCTGCTCTCCCTCTGGTGGAAGGAGAGAGAAAACAAAGCAGAATAAATGAGGCCATTTGGACTGCCAAGCAGGGAGTTAAAACAGCGCAGTGTGATTTAGGATGAGGACTTTAAGGTGAAGAAGGTGATCCACTTAGAACTGTTCAAGATTTAAACTTAGAGCTGAATGAGAAAAAGAAATCGGCCATGCAAAGATGAGGGGACAACAGGTACAAGCGCCGCGTGTTCGAGGAAGGGCCAAAATTGGCCAGCGTGTATGTGGTACGGCCAGCATGTAGTGCGGCTGGGTGCAGCGGGCCAGCAGGAGAGGGACATAACGTGAGTGCCAGTGGCGTGGGGGCTCTGGGAGCCAGGCTGCGGATGGAGTTCAGGTTTCCAGGGCAACTGAAGGGCATGGGAGGGTTTCAGCAAGGGTTTACCAGATGACACCAGCTGCCGTGTGGAGAGTAGATCACAGGGAGCCCACGCTCTCCACTGTGAAAGCAGCAATGAGGTCGCCGTGATAGTCTAGGCAAAAGGTGAAGGGACTCAGGAGTTTGGATCATGAGAGGAAGAGGAATCCACTTTGGCTTAAGCAACTGGGGATGAGTGAAAGGGCAGAGTTGGCAGGGGGTGGGGGCTAAAAGTCCAGTTCTGGCTTCGACGGGCTACTGGGCTCATTTTCATGAAGGAACAGATCAGGACTGGAAGATAGAAATCTGTCATCAGCATCAAGGCCTTGAAGATGGACGAGGTCACGAAGGGGGGCCGTCTGAGCAAGGAGAGGAAGAGAATTCAGGACTCAGCTCGGAGACAAAGGAACCAGCAAGGAGCCTGCGAAGCAGCTGCCGGGGCGTGGGAGGAGAACCAAGGGGTCTGAGGAGGAGAAAATGATGGTGCTAGGAACTGCAGAACGTCTCGGCAGGCACGCTTCACTCAAACCCCTGCACGAAGACACCCGGCCACCACCTCACAGGGCCTCTGGGAGCCTAAGGCCGCGCCCCTGGGACGCCCCAGCCCCCTTTTGAGTGAGTTCCCGTCTGGAAACGCTCAGGGCTGTCCAAAGCATTTACTGTCTGTTCCGGCCAAACACTGACCTCCCTTTCTTACAGCATTTACTAGCAAGGGCTTAGCCTGTCCCTTGAGACATCTGCGTAGCACCACAACCCAGGGTCTTTCCCGAGGGCCCCGCAGCCACTCCTTGGAAATGGAAACCTCAGGAGGCACGGGGCCCGGTCTCCCAGTCTCCACGGGAGGGAAGAATCCCAACCTTGGTAAGCATCGGCAGCACCCACACACGGTTGGCCTCGTGGCAAGGACGCTGGCTGCCCTGTCCTCTTTCACCTGAGCCTCCACTCGCCCCCTCCCGACTCCCTCATCCTCCCTTCGCAAGGCCAGGCCGCCTCTGCTGGGGCGGGAACGGAGCTCAGCTCTCTCCCCGTGAGCAGGGTTTCTGAAGAAAATCTCTTTTCCCAGCTTGAACAAAGGCCCGCTTTTGTGTATCTTTGTGTATCTCCAGTGTTCTTATCAAAAGAGGAGGACAGGGACAGAGGCCTGCGGGGACAAGGCCACAGGATGACGTAGGTGGAGGCTGGAGAGGCGCCGCCGGGGGCCCCCAGCGCCGGGGAGAGGCCTGGAAGGCCGCTCCCTCATGTCCCTGGCGGGGAGCCCACCCTGGGGACACCACCGCTAGCTCAGCCTCCAGGCCTCCGGAACCGGGAGGCCACACGTTTCTGGGGCTTCGGCCTCGCCGAAGTCTGTGGTGCTTGGTCACGGCAGCCCCAGGAGACACGGTAAGCCCCTGCCCGTGCCTTGCTGAGCGGCTGTGTCAACAGCGAGCTCTTCCCTGCCACTGGCACAGAAGAAAACCAAGCTGCGTTAACACCCGAGGGACTGTGTGGAAAGACGTATTCTGTGTGTATCAAAGGAATGCGTGCAAATTATAAGCATTTAGGAAATATATTAACATGTAAGGGAAACTTCTCCTTACTGGCCACCCAGCTACTCACGTCCCTCCAGATGTTAGCAGGGTGTGCACTCAGAGCTTTTACTTCTCTACTGGGGTCACGCTTTATCCATAAGTTTGGCACCTGGCCTGTTCACACCAACATGCTATAAGGCATGTTGCGTGTGAGATGTTCAAAATGCCAGCTGTGCCGGGCCACATCGTTAAATATGCAGCCTCTTATCTTACCCCAACCTTTGGCAGCTACAAACGATGAAGTGAAGCGCCTCCCCAAAGCCAGAGTCATCGTGAGTGCCCGACTCTCTCTTAGGGTTACGCACCAGGGCTGAGGACGCTGCCTACGGGCTTGCTCCATCCCAGCAAATGGCCCCCTCGGAAGGGACGGCATTGCAAGGCCTCTGTCCTGCACCTTGCCGGCAGAGCGCTCACCTAGGGCTTCATCAGTTGCCATTTTCAGATCACCTTTTGCTTGCTGTTGGACTTGGTGTTGTTTTAGTTACCGATGAGGGCGAAACACCTTCTCACTGTGCTTACTGGTCACCCGCACTGCTCTCGTGCGTTGGTTGGCAGGAGGGGGAGCGCGCATAAACACCAGAGAACGCCACAAGCTCCAGGAGGAACGGGGTTCTGGCTTGTGCATCAAGGGGCCGCAGCCAATAGGGCAGGCAGGCTGGTTCCCTCCCAAGAGTAATCCGACCAGTTGTTCTGGAAGCTCAACCTAAGTAAAGCCGAAAAGGAAAACCTTCGAATGCCTTACTTCTGGGCAAATGGTATGGTTTTAAATCCTTGGTGTCTGGTATACGGTCAACCCTACACCGTGCCACCAGAGGAGGAAGGAGGCAGGGCGGTAGGTTCTTCCAGCTCCCAGGCACTGCTGCTGCATTTGCCCTCATCTGTGTGCTCTGGAGGATGTCCCCATACTGGGTGGTGTGGTGGCCCTGAAGAGATACGTGCATATCTCATGGGTGTGACCTTCTTTGGGAAAAGGGTCTTTCCAGATGTAAAGAATGCCGAGATGAGGAGATCATCCTGGATTATCCATGTGGGCCCTACATCCAGTGACTGGTGTCCTTTATGAGACAAAAGGGAAGACACAGACGAAGAGGAAGAGACTGTGTGATGACAGAGGCAGAGACTGGGGTGATGGCTCTATAAGCAACCAGCAAAGGCTGAGACAGAGGCCCGTAAATGACTCTCTTGGCGCCTGCAGAGGAAACCAGCCTTGCAGGATGTGGTGGCAGGCACCTGTAATCCCAGCTACTCGGGAGGCTGAGGCACAAGAATTGCTTGAACCCTGGAGGCGGAAGTTGCGGTGAGCTGAGATGGCGCCACTGCACTCCAGCCTGGGTGTCAGAGCAAGACTCTATCAAAAAAAAAAGAAAGAAAGAAAAAGAAAAGAAACCAGCCTTGCTGACAACTTGATTGCAGACTCTGGCTTCCAACACTGTGAAGGAGTTTCTGTTGTTTTCAGCCCCAAGTGTGTAGTACTTTGTTACAGCAGCCACAGTCCACTCATACACCTCCCTCCAAAAAAAAATGTAAAGTGCTCTTGTAGAAAAATTGCAAGATTAGGATTTAAGTGCAGCACCCGTGAGCAGAGAAGCTGTCTGTGCCTTTCACAGTTTCCCAAGTACAATCTGATGGACACCTGGCTTGAAGAAGGGGAACGATCACTCCCCCCCACACCCCACCCCCAGATGCTGAGAAAGCCCTCAGGCCAGGTTAGTTTTTAGAAGGCTTCATCCCAATTCTAGCCAGCCTCACACTGTCAAATAGCAGGAAGCCCTGTGAGGAAGCCTCGGGGTGGATTCACAACATCCCGTTCCCAACCAGGGCAGCTGGAGGAGGGCAGGAAGGAAGGCCCGGGTGCTGGGGAGTCAACTTCCAACTTTGTTTCCTTTGCTACAATTGCAGGGTTAATGCCCAGGGCTCTGACATCCTAGGAAATTTCCAGAATCTTGTAAAACAAGTACAGTCGTCTGTTCTTCATAATTGGGGCCAGTGTAGGAAACAGTATCACAAACTTCTGGAATGTGATGAAACGGCCACCACCGGTCACACTGAGCAGCAACACTCTTGGTGAAGACAAGAGCATGCTTCGGTGTTGGAAAAAGAAAAGTGCTCGTGTGTGAAGCATCCTTCCATCAGACCACGAGGTGGTCATGACGACTCCAAACTCAAAGTAGTAAAAGGGGAAAAAAATGGTAAATGTGACTACACAAAGAAAAAAAAACTTCGAGGCCGAGAAGCACAGTAGTTTAGCAGGGTGTGGTGGCCCGCGCCTGTGATCCCAGCTACTCGCAAGGCCGAGGCAGGAGGACTGCTGGAGCTCGGGAGATCAAGGCTGCGGTGAGCTCTGATTGTGCCACTAGAGCACTCCCGCCTGGGTGACAGACAGAGACCTTGTCTCAAAACAAAAAACAAAGAAACACTAGTAGCAAGGTCAAAGCAGGAAAAGATATCTGCAATTTCTATCACAGGCACAAAGCTAATCCTGCTCATGGACAAAGAGTTTCTAAAAGCTGGGCAACAAAAGATAACAACCCAGTAGACAAATGGATAAAAGATATGAGCAGCCCAGCGGGGCGCCGTGGCTCACGCCTGTAATCCTAGCACTTTGGGAGGCCGAGGCAAGCATATCACCTGAGCTCAGGAGTTTGAGACCAGCCTGGCCAACATGGTGAAACCCTGTCTCTACTAAAAATACAAAAATTGGCCGGGCACAGTGGCTCACACCTGTAATCTTAGCACTTTGGGAGGCCAAGGCAGGTGGATCACCTGAGGTCAGGAATTCGAGACCAGCCTGGCCAATATGGTGAAACCCTGTCTCTACTAAAAATACAAAAATCAGCCGAGCGTGGTGGCAGGCACCTGTAGTCCCAGCTACTAGGGAGGCTGAGGCAGGAGAATCGCTTGAACCCAGGAGGCGGAGGTTGCAGTGAGCTGAGATTGCGCCACTGCACTCCAGTCTGGGTGAGAAGAGCAAAACTCTGTCTCAAAAAAAAAAAAAAAAATATATATATATGTATTACACACACACACATATACATTTATACACATATGCATACATATATACATATGATATGAGCAGCCCATTCACAAGGGAACTAAAAAGCATCCTTAAGTCTCAGGAAAGATGCTGAAGCTCACACCGGACGGAGAACTGCACGGCCTAGCGAATGACAAACACCCAAACGGGCTTTCCCACCTCCTCCTTGGCAAGGCTAGGGAAATAGGGGGTGGGGAGAGACGGGAAACCAAGCTCCAAGGAGGAAGGGGCTCAGGTACCATCTACCCCATCGCTCCTACTCAGTGGTGTCACTTCTCAGAATCTATGCCAAAGATACGCACAACTAATGCACAAGGATTTTTACTACGCCATTATTTATGGTAACAAAAAGATTGGAAACAACCCAAATATCCATCAATAGTGACTGGTTAAATACACATCGGTCTGGCTGCAAAATGGAATAGCATGCAGCCCAAAAGGAGAGCACCCGTGTGCACGGTACGAGGGCAGCACTCCCAGGGCACAGTGGTGGGTGGGTCGGTGTCCGTTGGGAGGAAGAGCTGCCACCCAGCTCTGCCAGGGGAAGCAGTTCTCCCTGAAGCCCCAGGCTCCCATTCTTGACTTCCCCAGTGCGGGGTGGAGGAAGAGGGAGGGATTAGCCCGAGGCAAGTGGTTCAAGCAGACAGAAGGGAACAAAAAGAGCAGCGAGTCAGGCCTGATCAGGGCCGCATCTACCCTAAAAGAGGCAACCAGCGGACCAAGAGCTGAAGCGTAAGGCGCCGCGGCCAGCTCCTGGGTGGGGGGTCCAGGTGGCATCCCAGTTGTGGTCACCCAGCCCTTCATCCTGGGCTAGGCAGGTGGGAGAGGAAAGCGCAGACTGCACGGTCCCGGGCATGTCCTCGGCAGGTAGTGGCCTTGCACTGGCCGGCCCTACTCAATGCACTCCATGACATGTATCTGCAGGGTGTCCATATCAGGGGCCTGATACTGGCTTGGGACAGCAGAAGTCAGGTGGCTCCTCAGGGGGGCTCCTCCTCTGGCTGGGCAGGGCCAGGGGAGAGGAGAGGTAGGCTGGGAAAAAGAGAAGAGTCAGAGGGAAGGGGAGGATGGAAGGGGACGGAGACTTGGCAGGACTGTCAATGGCAGGCCTGGTCTCATAGGCCACTCATGTAAAACCAGGAGCCGCCGATACCACGGCACGCCTCCCTTAGCCTCGGGGAAGGGGGTGGGCTACCAATGGGGTGGCCTATACGAGCTCCCGCCGTCAAGTCTCCGGAGAGCGACAGGAAGGTCGAACTGTGACCTCCCACGGCGCAGCACCTGCCCTCCCCACCCACCTCCTGCCACAGGCCCGATGCTCGCTCACTCACCAGGGGCGGGGGGCAAGGGGGCCTGGGAGACCTCAACATGCCGCTTCCTCATGTCCTCGATCCTTTGAAAACAGAAACCGTCCAGTCAAGGCACGCGCTTCTGTAAAGCTCCTTGGCTGGACTAGTGTCAAGAAGCTCTTGGAAGCTCAGGTGAGAGGAGAGGGACCACAGTGAGCCCTAACCCAGAACACCAGGAGCCATCCGTCTCCTGCGGTCACCACTGGCGACCCCCCAGTGTCACACCCACTGCTTACACGGGCACGCTCTGAGAGGCCACCTGGCCGACTCCTGACAGCTGGCCTTCAGTTTGCTGTACTCCCTCTGCAGCTGCTCCAGCTGCTCCTGCAAGAGCTCCTTCTTCTCGGCCAGCTTCTCCCGAGCCTGCCTCTC
Source organism: Trachypithecus francoisi (assembly GCF_009764315.1). NCBI lineage: Eukaryota > Metazoa > Chordata > Mammalia > Primates > Cercopithecidae > Trachypithecus > Trachypithecus francoisi. The sequence continues at coordinate 27,323,584 of NW_022681471.1, forward strand.
AGCCTGGAAGTCCGCCTTGTAGATGTCCGCCTGGCAAATCCAACAGAAAGGGATGTGCCCGCCACAAGCCAGCCACCCACCAGGCACTGTGCCAGACACCATAGGAACAAAGCAGAGCCCACTGCTGTCCTCCCAGAGCCCCCAGCAGCGCAGAGGAAACAGACACGTCGGCGAGTAACGCCAAGTTCACCGAGAGGTCTAAGGAGCAGCACAAGTGGTTCAGAAGCTTACGAAAGGCCACTACAAATGATGCCAAAGAGGCCAGGCATGGTGGCTCACGCCTGTAATCCCAGAACTTTGGAAGGCTGAGGTGGGCAGATCACCTGAGGCCAGAAGTTCGAGACCAGCTGGGCCAACACGGTGAAAACCTGTCTCTACTAAAAATACAAAAATTAGACGGGCGTGGTGGCGGGCGCCTGTAAGCCCAGCTACTCAGGAGGCTGAGGCAAGAGAATCGTTTGAACCCGGGAGGCAGAGGTTGCAGTGAGCCAAGATCATGCCAGTGCACTCCAGCCTAGACAACAAGAGCAAAACTCCATCTCAAAAAGCAAAAAAAAAAAAAAAAGACGCCAAAGAGGCACTCCAGGTCCCAGTGCCAGGGTGGGCCAGAGAGCAGGGCCCTCACCTGGGCCTTCAGCACCGGAACGGTCTCCATCACAATCTTGTGCTGCTCGGCCTCCTCCTTCAGCTTATCGATCACCTCCTGTTTGGCCACCAGGGCCTCCTCGGCCTGCTGGAGCTGCTGCTTGAGATCTTCCAGCTGCATTCCCTAAAGACGGGCAAGGGGAGCTGACGGAGCCTCGTCGGCCCGGGGCGAGGCTGGCTGAGAAGAACTGAGGAAGACGAAAGAGTGGCCCTGGTTGACCAAGCTGGGTGATGCCAGCCCCTGATTTGAGGGCCCACTGCAGGATCTCAGCGTGCACAGGGAGAAGACTGCGTCCTGTCACGGCCCAAAACGACAGAGGAGGAGATGCTGAGGTTTTTTTCAGGACTGAAGAGGCCGCTGAGGTCATCTGGCACAACCTTCCAGCCAGGCCGACATTCCCTTCCCAGAACCCCCAGCTGCACAGCCTTCCTCCCACCCTTCGTAGGACACAGGCCATACCCACTCACAGCGAGCCGGTCCTGTGCCCACCACGTGCACAGCTAAGCTGAGAGTCCTCAGTCCTTCCACTCTGCCACCTGGTCAGAGGTGCACTCCTCCCACACAGGCATCCCCAGCTCCCTGAGACACACGCAGACACACCCCACCGACGCTTCCCTCCAGAAATTAAGTGGCCAGTTTTGTAGCTAACTCTTCCCCACGTGACCTGGCTTCAGGCTTTGTCCTTATAAATCTCCTCTGGGTACACTTACGATTGATGGTGTCCTGCCCTGTCACCGCCCCGCCCGCACGAGGGATGCAACTGCACCCAGCTTAGGTCCGATGAGGACAAACTAGGAAAAGGCTCCCGACCAACACTGGGGTGGAAATGTTGCCGGGCTTACCTTGGCTTGGGGGAAGCTGAGCCAGGTGCCTAGATGGCAACGGCTGGCAAGAGGGAATGTCCGTGGAGACAAGATATCCCCAGCCCCACAGAGGGAGCATCCCAAGGCTCTGGCCCAGCCCCCCATTATGATGGCCTGCTCACACTCCTGAGAGCCACATCCCGGGGTTGCCATCTCCCCACAGCTTCCCTGAGCTGTCCCAGCTGCAGCCTGATAAAGGTCCCTCCCAGAAGCCCATTCTCAAGGAAGAGACAAGGCCAGCCCTAGAGCCCCGGCAGCCGCACTTACTCGCTTCCGCTCGCTGCCCACCAGGCTGCTCTTGATGTGGTTGTCGTATTCTTGGAAGAGCTGGTGATAGGCCACCTGCAACTGGGCCAGCTTCCGCCTGAGGAAAAGGAGCTTTTGCTGGAGAAACCACCTCATCCCAGTCCAGCCACAGTTCCTGCCTGCTTCCAACTCTACCCACTTCCTTCCCTCCCGCACATCACAGGCCTGGAATGGGGTCTTCCAAGGCTGTGTGAGGACTCCTGAGGCTGTCAGCTCTAAAGCAGAGCGCTGGACTGGTCACCAGGCAGTTAATGTCGTTTTCCTAAAAGCTAATATTTTAAAATGTTTATAATAAAATCACGGCCAGATGCGGTGGCTCACACCCGTAATCCCAACGTTTTGAGAAGCCAAGGCGGGAGGATCGCTTGAGCTCAGGAGTTCAAGACCAGCCTGGGCAACATGGGAAAACACCACCTGTACCAAAAATACAAAAATTAGCCAGGTGTACTGGCCTGTGCCTATAGTCCCAGCTAGTTGGGAGGATCGCTTGAGCCCAAGAGGCAGAAGGTACAGTAAACTGAGATAATGTGACTGCACTCCAGCCTGAACGATAGAGCAAGACCCTGTCTTGAAAATAACAATAGTAATAGTAATAATAATAATTATAGTAATAATACAATGGAACTACCCTGCACTCTTCGAAACGGTGAACTTCACAAACAGCTCAGAAAGGCAGGGGAACTGTTCTAAAGGAGACTCAAAAGGCACGCCAAGGACAGGAACCTGAGGTCCCAGATTGGATGCCAGTAGAAGGTAGGCTTGGGGTATTTTTGTTGTCTTTCTGTTGCCCAGGCTGGTCTTGAACTCCTGGGCTTAAGCCATCCACCCACCTTGGCCTCCCAAAGTGTTTGGGATTACAGGCGTGAGCCAGGGCACCCAGCCTAGATGGGGTTTTAAAGGACAAGTCCCCTGATGACCTAGTGGCTAGGAAAAAAAAACTACAAAAAAGGCCACATGTGGACAGGCAGTGAGACGTGGTCTGGATAGCAGAGGGCATGATTGTGTCAAAGACAAACCGGGTGTCATCATAGTCGCCTCTACTGTTAGCAAGGCTAAGGGACAGAATGGGCCCGCAGCCACAGACAGAATCTGAAGGACTCCTCAGAAGGCAGAAAGAACCACGGACCCAACACTTCTCGGCCTTTTGGCTAAGATCAAGTGTAGAACCACAGACCCTGTGGTGCGGCCCCGCCCCGGCTGACTCACTTCTCCTCCGAGGCAGCCTGGCGCTCCATGCGGAGTGCGGCCTCCACGCTCTGGCCCTGCATGCGCAGCTGGTCCACCTGCACACTGTGCTGCTGCTGCAGTGCCTCGCGCTCACTCTCCAGCTGCCGCGCCTGCTCGCTGGCCGCACGGGCCCTGGCACAGGGAAAGAGCAGACTCAGGGAGGACAAACAGAGGGAGAGGAGGGGCTATGCGCAGGGCATGGGCGGGGGGGTGGGGGTCGGCTCTGAACACTCTGTGACCGTGAGCTGAAGCCAGGCAGCAGGGTGGAGGCACCGTCACCAGAGACAAGGACAACTGCAGGGGGCCAGGTGGGAGCAGCAGGTGAGGAGCTTTGCTTGAGACGTGTTTGCTTCAATGTAGGGGCCCAGCAGGTGACCAAGTACAGGGTCAAGATGCCAAGGAGACCTGGAAGCCAGGGGAAGGGGGTGGTCCGAGAAAAGGATGGGGTCACCTGCATCCCGCAGTGCTGGGGCCAGATGAGAGGAGCCCTTGGAACTGCCTGTGGAGTTCCAATGGGGGGTTGCTGGGGGCCCCAGCAAAAGAAGTCTCAGTGGAGGGGTCAGGAGAGACTGTTGTTCCAAAAGTGAGAGACTGCCCACCTGGGCATGCAAGCACTGAGCTCAATGCCGACTAGGACTCGGCCCCACCCCTGGTGCTGCCCAGAGCTCTGCTGGAGTCCCAGACGACCTGCTCGATGCTCAGTTCCCACACCTGCCCCCCTACAGCTCCCTTAACCTCCAGTTTCCAGGGTCTGGCCTCAGCCTACCACACAGCCTCACTGCAGGGACGATGGTGGGTGCTTCTGTGCAGGTCCTGGGTGGCCTCTGGCCACAGGCAGACACGGCCCTTCTCTAGTCACCCCAACTCTGCCTGGCAGGCCTGGCTTCTTGGCTCTCCCCTCCACGCCTGCCCGCATGCTGCCCCCACACCCTGCACGGGCTCCCTCTGCCCATCAGAGCCTGGGTCGAGCTCCCCTCCCCTCTGCCCTGCCAGCTGCCCCAAGTACACCCTGACCACCTACTGTGCTGGGGTGGCCGGGGCCCCCCTGGCAGCTGATCCATCTGTCTGGAGGGCAGAAGCAGGGCCGAATGAGAACCACAGAAACCTCCCTGCCCTTGGACCCAATGGTCCCACTCACAAGAACCAAGACCCCTTTGCAAAAGAGAGTAACCAGCAGGCCTGAGGCCACTGGCTGGCAAGGTTGGCCCTTAGCTAGTAAAGTTCCCTTGACACAGTGACACTTTCCCTAGTGGTCAGGGCGGTCCCTGCACCTGCGCCATTTGTAGGAACAACGTGGTTGCCATGAGCACCCACTCTGTTGCTGGGAGTCGGAGATTTAGGTACCTGTCTGGCAGAGGGCGCTCACAGGACCTGTCCCCGGTAAACACCCAGGGCGCCGAGTGTCTAGTGGGCATCTCTGGGCAGGAACATGGCCCGTGTGGGAGGCGCGTCTCACTGTGCCGCTCGCAGGGCGGCGGGAGGCTGGGACAGGGCTTCTCCAACTCCCCCCGCGGCTCCTGCCCTGGCGGCTCCTGCCCTGTGCCCTTTTCCAAAACTGTCATCTACCTCAGCCACACGGGCAACCGTGCACCGGTCCCAGAAGTCCTTCCAGAGAACTAGACACCGTGGGTGTGGGCTCAGGGCCCCCAAAATGCTCCTAAGGAAATAATCAAAACTCCATCAGAGGGTCACAGAGTGCGGAGAGCTGGCTGGGACCCAGGTCCCGGATGCCTGGCCCAGACCTCTCCCGACACCTGCCCCAACGTCTTTACGCAGCCTGCCCCGGTCTAGCCTCATCAAGGAGCAGCCTGGAAGCCCCTAAACCCACTTCATGCTTTTGGAAACCCTGGAAGGGGTCTCCGGAGCTGGCTCCCACGACTCACCGACCCTCCAGAGTCTGGCATTCCTTAGTGGCAGCCTCCAAGCGACTCTGGCTCTCCTGCAGCTCCCCGAGCAAGGATGTCACCTGGGCTTTCACAGAGGCCTTGTCCTCAGCCATCTGCTGCAGGAGAAAAAGCCACTTCCTGTGAGCACTGCCTTCTCCCCAGCGGCCCACTCCTGCCATCCGCAAGCCCCGGGGCAACCCGAAAGAGGCTGAGGCCTGCGCACCATGAGGCCTTTTTTCCTGCCCTCGGCACCCCCAAACCTGGGTGCCCTGGGGCCTCATGAGCCCAAGGGCCACCCAACCCTCCCCAGCTGCCCACCTTAACCCTCTGCCACAGAGTGAGACACACAGATGGGGCCAAAAGAGATCCCCAAAGAGATAAAGGAGCACAAAGCTGCCTTGAGGTTGTCAACAACTTAGTCACTGCCCTGGCAAGCAGGCCTTGAGGGCTGAACCCGGTGGCCTTGCGGCTGCAGCCCCAGCAGGGGATCTCTCTCAGCCTCTCTGAGACTTGGGGCAAAAGGAGGTCAGGCACGAACAGGACAAAGTAAACACAGGCCCCAGTCCACACCCGGGGCCGCTAGGATGGGAGAGTTTGGGCAAATCAAAGAGTGGACACTGAATTTTGTTAAACACTGGGAACTGCAGAACGTCTCGGCAGGCACGCTTCACTCAAACCCCTGCACGAAGACACCCGGCCACCACCTCACGGGGCCTCTGGGAGCCTAAGGCCGCGCCCCTGGGACGCCCCAACCCCCTTTTGAGTGAGTTCCCGTCTGGAAACGCTCAGGGCTGTCCAAAGCATTTACTGTCTGTTCCGGCCAACACCTGACCTCCCTTTCTTACAGCATTTACTAGCAAGGGCTTAGCCTGTCCCTTTGAGACATCTGCGTAGCACCCACAACCCAGGGTCTTTCCCGAGGGCCCCGCAGCCACTCCTTGGAAATGGAAACCTCAGGAGGCACGGGGCCCGGTCTCCCAGTCTCCACGGGAGGGAAGAATCCCAACCTTGGTAAGCATCGGCAGCACCCACACACGGTTGGCCTCGTGGCAAGGACGCTGGCTGCCCTGTCCTCTTTCACCTGAGCCTCCACTCGCCCCCTCCCGACTCCCTCATCCTCCCTTCGCAAGGCCAGGCCGCCTCTGCTGGGGCGGGAACGGAGCTCAGCTCTCTCCCCCGTGAGCAGGGGTTTCTGAAGAAAATCTCTTTTCCCAGCTTGAACAAAGGCCCGCTTTTGTGTATCTTTGTGTATCTCCGGTGTTCTTGTCAAAGAGGAGGACAGGCAGAGGCCCGCGGGGACAAGGCCACGGGATGACGGAGGTGGAGGCTGGAGAGGCGCCGCGGGGGCCCCGGCGCCGGGGAGAGGCCTGGAAGGCCGCTCCCTCATGTCCCTGGCGGGGAGCCCACCCTGGGGACACCACCGCTAGCTCAGCCTCCAGGCCTCCGGAACCGGGAGGCCACACGTTTCTGGGGCTTCGGCCTTGCCGTAGACTGCAGTGCTTGGTCACGGCAGCTGTAGAAAACTCATCCACTTCCCACACAGGAAATCAACGCCTTAAGCCAGGCGCTCCAAGCCCTGAGTGGAGCGGCGTGCACAGCCCACCATCCACGCCTTTCCCCAGGGGAGCAGAACCTGGCTGTGGCAAGTGCCAGGTACCCGCCAGCAAGTTTCCTCTCCACCACTTCTCCCCACCTTGCCCCTCAAAGGCAGCACAGCCCCTTCCTGACTAACATCGCCAGGATCCTGCAATCAGCCAAGCCCACACACAAAGGCCCTGAAACCAGGGGGTCTGTGCTAAGCACACGATTTATGGGGGAGCCCTGGGCCACACAGCTGGACCTCTAGTGGCTGTAGCCCGAGTGACCAGGGTTGGCCACACAGGCACTCCACGCCTACACAGCCCACCCCCCATGGAAACCCTGGCCTCTGCCCAGCTCCTGGAGAATAACCTCTAGGCCCCTAGAAAATCCCGCCCCGTGTAAGCGTCTTGGTTTACTGGACTGCCAGGCGGTCTGTGTTAACCACATCATTTATGGTGAGGGCCTTGGGCCAGAGTCCCAGCTAGACCTCTGGTGGCTGCAGCCCAAGTAACCAGGGTGGCCACGCAGGCGCTCCGTGCCTATGCGATCCACCCCCCATGGAAACCCTGGCCGCCACGGCTGGGGTGAGCTTCCCTAGTTCTGACTCCGTGCACACTGTCCCACACTGTTGCTGAAAGAAACAGGTGCTGTCTGCACAACTCCCCTGGGCGAGGAGCCACTGAAGCTCACGCCTGGTCTCTCCTGGAGCCTGTCCTGTGCGCCCTGAGCCTTTGCTCACCGTGACCTGTGTCCTTTCCTTGTAATAAACCGGAACTCAGAGTGTGACGGCTTTTCTGAGTTTTCAGCCCAGCACAGCACTGAGCCCCAGGGCGCTTTGGGAGACCCCGACCACGAGTTCCCTCGTGGAACACTGGTGTCACCATGGGTTTTCAGAACCTGGCCCTGCCCCGGCTACCTGCTGGCATCTCTTCAGGTGCTCTACCTCCCGCAGAGCCTGCTCTTTCTGCCTCTTCAGGTTGAGCTTCTCCAGGTTGAGTCTCTCCACCAGTTTCCTGGCCTCTTGGAATTTGCACATGAGGAACTCCTTCTCCTCCCTCTGGCTGGCTTGGAAATGCAGAAGCTCCTCGCAGCGCTCTCGCAGCATCTGGTTGCTCTGCCGGATGGCATCTGGTGGCAGAGGGGATAGTGGAGGGGAGCTGGGCAGCCCGGCCTGCTGGGTCCTGCCTGGGCCCACATGGGCCTGAGGCTCAGGAAGTCAGAGGCCAGAAGTGGGGCCACCCATCCTGGTGCCCCTCCCCCCATAATACCAATGCAGCTTCTCTCAGGGGTGGATGGCGCCTCAACACTCCCTTTTGTTTCTTTAAACACTTCCAAAATCCATTACACAAATGCCCCTCACTTTCTACAAGAAAACAATACCAAACACATCAGCTTCACTTAATAGTATGTGTCGGCCAGGCACAGTGGTTCATGCCTGTAATCCCAGCACTTTGGGAGGCCGAGGTGGGTGGATCACCTGAGGTCAGGAGCTACAGACCAGCTTGACCAACATGGTGAAACCTCGTCTGTAATAAAAATACAAAATTAGTTGGGCGTGGTGGCACACACCTGTAATCCCAGCTACTTGGGACGCTAAGGCAGGAGAATCACTTGAACCTGGGAGGTGGAGGTTGCAGTGAGCCGAGATCACACCATTGCACTCCAGCCTGGGGAACAGAGTGAAACTATCTCAATTAAAAAAAAAAAAAAGTAAGTGTCAAATGCCACTTTTTTGAATTTTTACTTTTGTAGAGGCAAGATCTTGCTATATTGTCCAGGCTGGTCTCAAATTCTTGGTCTCAAGCGATCCTCCCACCTCGGCCTCCCAACGTGCTGGGATTATAGGCATGAGCCACTGTGCCTGGCCTTATGCCACTTTCTTTGTAAGTGACTCGAATTCATTTGTATTCTGGTCAGTCTGAGGTGTGCCTGCCCTCAGATGCTCGGTAGTGGTCCTTCCTGGCCTACATCTCTGCTGTCTTCTGGATCAGGGGGTCCTAATACGCCTGCAGACTCCCAGGGTCAGCCTCCCAGGCAAACGTCACTGCAGCATTGATGGCTGCAGCCTGAGAGGCCCAGAAGTCTTGGACCAGGCAAGTTAGTGGTGTCTCTGAGACTCAAAGTCCTCATCTGCATAGTGAACAGAGACAACAACATTCATCTTACAAGACGAGGAGGGTTAAACGAGAAAGCAGAAAACAAACAGGAAAACCGCTGGTCCTCCCCTCACCAGAGCATGTGCCATTGCCAGGCAGTCAGCAGAGGCCACAGGAAGGAGAGCCCCACACGCAGGAGACACCCCAAGCAGTGAAGGAGCCATCTGAGGTGACAAAACTGATAAGGTTCTAGCAACTTGATAGCAACTACAGAGCTGGATAAAATGGGGAAGGCAGTAGCTACCCCGTGATCAACACCCTCAACCAACTAACTACTGCTTGCTGATGAGCACAACATCCAACCCCCGTTAGAATCCCGCTCGCTCTGCCCAAAGCTCAGCTCATCTGCAACTTGTCTTTTTTTTTGAGACAGAGTCTCACTCTGTTGCCCAGGCTGGAGTGCAGTGGTGCGATCTCGGCTCACTGCGACCTCCACCTCCCAGATTCAAGCAATTCTCCCTGCCTCAGCCTCCCAAGTAGCTGTGATTACAGGTGCCTGCCACCACATCCAGCTAATTTTTGTAGTAGAGATGGGGTTTCACCATGTTGGCCAAACTGGTCTCAAACTCCTGAGCTCAGGTGATACCCCTGCCTCGGCCTCCCAAAGTGCTGGGATTACAGGCATGAGCCACTGCACCTGGCTGGCAACTTGTCTTTTTTTTTTTTTTTTTTTTTTTTTTTTTTTTTTTTTTTTCAGACGGAGTCTGGCTCTGTCTCCCAGGCTGGAGTGCAGTGGCCGGATCTCAGCTCACTGCAAGCTCCACCTCCCGGGTTTACGCCATTCTCCTGCCTCAGCCTCCTAAGTAGCTGGGACTACAGGCGCCCGCCACCTCGCCCGGCTAGTTTTTGTATTTTTAGTAGAGATGGGGTTTCACCGTGTTAGCCAGGATGGTCTCGATCTCCTGACCTTGTGATCCGCCCGTCTCGGCCTCCCAAAGTGCTGGGATTACAGGCTTGAGCCACCGCGCCCGGCCAACTTGTCTTTTAAAAAATGTTTTGAACTGAGGTAAAATTCACATGATATCAAATTCACCATTTTAACTAATTCAGCAGTTTTCAGCGTGTCCATCAGGTTGTGCAACCATCCGCACTATCTAATTCCAGAACAGTTCCAGGACCCCATTAGCAGTCACTCCTCATCTGCATCTGCCTCTGCAGACTGGCGTCTTCTGGACACGTCTCATAAGTGGAGTCACACACCAGAGACATGCAATTTCTTCTGTGAATCTCCCCCTAAACATTCTAAATACAGCTTCCTCCATGAACATAAGCATGTACATCTTCCGGGACAGACATCTTTTGGGCCCTTGGGGGCTTGGCCCAGGGCCTGACACAAGTTCCACTTGCCACCCACAAAGCTCAGGTCAGGCAGAGCAAGGGGAGTCAATACAGCCTTGAGGCCTCCCTGTGCCCCTGAAGCCCGGAGGAAGCTGCTGCGCTGAACACACAGCCTGGAAGGGAAGCACGGCTGGCCTGCAACACTCACCCTCAAGTCCCCCTCAACAGAGCACTCTCCTGGGGATGAGCAGAGGCCCTCAGTCTAGCTGTCACCTCTCTGTGCACCAGTGCTCTGAAGATCCCAATACAGTGGGTCTCACCAGGGACAACTGTACCCCCCCAGGGGTCATTCTGCAATAAACATCTGGGGATATTGTTAGCTGACACAACAGGACAGGTGCTACTGGCATCTAGCAGGTACAGGCCAGGGACTCTGCTCCACAACCCACAATGCACAAGAGAATTCTCCAGCTCCAAGTGCCGATAGCACTGAGGTGGGGGACCCTGTCCTGGAGCAGGCAGGTTGTGTTGGGTCTCCGTGCTCCAGCAGGGCCTCTTCAATTCAGCCTCGCTGTTGAGCAGACCAAGCAGCCCCTTGACAGCAAGCTGACTGCACTGACCCCTTCCTCCATGGAAGGAAAGGTGATTTGCCGTGACAGGAAGAGGAGACACATCCAGGCATGGGTCTTGTCCCTTCCCACAGGGTGTTAGCCAGAGCCACTCTCTGAAGCCTACAGAGTATGTAACTTGTCAGCACAGAGCCCCACATAACATCTTGGACCACAGTCCAGCAAAGAAGGCAGGGGAGTGGGCCCATGATAGCGGCCTCTACTAGTCACAGCACATGCCACCTCGCCCAGGAGCTGCCAGCCAGCCAGCCAGGACACGGAGAGCCAACTGAAGACACAACTGAGGTGCCAGCTCAGGGATGACTCCCGCAAGGAAGGGGTGTTGTCCTCCACGATGGGGTGGACACTTTGGCCTGAGTCCCCAACAGGAACCAAAGGGTGAAGAAAAGGGGCTACAGGCCCCACCACACACAATGAGCCACGTGGGGAGTCTGTGCCGCCCCTCCCTGCAGCTCTGGGACCAGCGGTTTAGAAGGCCGCCGCAGCAAAAAGGCAAGAGTGTAGGGCGGGAGCCACCTGGCCCCCCTGGGCTAACCCAGGGCAATGCAGAGCAGTGGCGGGGAGAGGGGGTGAGGGGGAAGAATGGCAGGGGCTGGGGGTGCCATCACGCCCAGGGCGCGGGCAGGAGCGTGCAGCTGAGCCCTGAACCCACGACGACCTGGAGCTGAGCAGCACCGAGGGTGCGGGGCGCCCAGATGGCAGCCTAGGAGAGAACTCCCCAGTGCCAGCCGCTGGATGTGGGACGTCAGCCTTCACCTCCGCTGAGGTGTGCACCGGGACTGCCCCAGAGGAATGTTGCCTGTGGGGGCCACACACCTTCCTTCCCAAGACAGACCACGCCCCTCTACCAGGACATGCCCCGCCCATTTCCAGGACAGGCCCCACCCCCTCTCTGGGCAGACCACGCCTCTTCCCAGGCCGACTCTGCCATGTCCCAGGATGGACAGTACTTCATGAGTGCTCAGTGCAGGGACACAGAGGCCTGGACATGTTGGTCCAACCTGGAAGGTTCATTCCAGCTCCAGAGCTCCCTGTAAGGTCCAACAAGGCTGTCCTGGAGCCTACCGGGCAGCGTGCTTCTCCCTCTGCCCGCCCCGGCTTCTTCCGCTGTCCCTCCTTTCCCTTCCCAGTGCTGGTCCTGAGAGCACTCTAAACTTCCTCCCCGCTAATCTGCATCTCACAGTCTACTTCCTGAAAGCAAGAGGGAAGGCAGCACATCCCCACCCCAGGCCCAGGAAACACAGAGGTGCAGGTGGGGAGAAGATGCCTTCCCCTCAGCAGGGTCGGATCCCCTGACTCTTTCCTCACCTCGGAGCTCTTGATTCTCCTCCAGGCAGCGCTGGAGAGTCTCAGGAGCGCCCTGCTCTGAAGGCAGGTGCAGCATGGCTGGCTTCCCCAGAGGAGACTCTTCACCCAGCATGTCCTGATCTGCTGCCGGGCCACCACTGGGTTGCACCATCTCACACAGTTGGCTCTTCCAGAGGTGCCTGCTCATCCAACAGGGCGGGGGCTGAAACAGAAAGGCAGCAGGGGAGTCACAGGAGACCCACATCCTTACCCAGCAGAACGAGTCTATGAGTTCTGGGGCTACATTTTAAACAGAATGCTGATAATTCGCCTAGTGTATCAGGATGCTAAAGTGGGTTTTCAGTCTAAGGGGCAGCACATACTCCCATTCCAAAGGGAGGTGCTGTACCACCCATGTGGGACTTGGAAAGGCCTATCTCCAGGCTGGAAACAGATGAATTTCACCAGAAGTGGGAGAGTCACAAGAGGACTGTCTGTGGAGGGAGATGTCAGTATGCTGGGAATCCTGACCCCCTACACACCTCCAAGCAGGAGAAGTGGAGGGTATCGGCCCCTCATCCAGTGTAGTGGGCTGAATGGTAGCCCCGCGAAAAGACATGCCCACGTTCCAACCCCTGGAACATATAAATGTGATTTGGGAAAAGGGTCTTTGAAGATGTAGGATCTCATGAGGAGATCATTCTGGGTGACGTGGGTGGGCCCTAAATCCAACAACCAGTGTCTTTATGAGAGACAGAAGAGAGAAGCCAGAGGGAGATGCAAGGGGAGGAGGCCATGTCGGGACTGCCTCGGAGACTGGAGTGAAGCAGCCACAAGCCCAGGAATAAATGGGGCCATCAGAAGCTTGGGAGAGTCAAGGGAGGATCGCCCTCTTAGAGCCTTTGAGGGTGTGTGCTTGCTAACCCTTTGGTTTTGGACTTCTAGTCTCCAGAACTGTGAGATTAAAATGTCTGGCAGGGCACGGTGGCTCATGCCTGTAATCCCAGCACTTTGGGAGGCCGAGGCAGGCCGATCACAAGGTCAGGAGATAGACACCATCCTGGCTAACATGGTGAAACCCTGCCTCTACTTAAAAAAAAAAAAAAAAAATTGCCGGGCACGGTGGCTCACGCCTGTAATCCTAGCACTTTGGGAGGCCGAGGCAGGCAGATCATGAGGTCAGGAGATCGAGATCATCCTGGCTAACATGGTGAAACCCTGTCTCTACTAAAAATATAAAAAATTAGCCGGGCATGGTGGCGGGCGCCTGTAGCCCCAGCTACTCGGGAGGCTAAGGCAGGAGAATGGCGTGAACCCGGGAGGCGGAGCTGGCAGTGAGCCGAGATTGTGCCACTGCACTCCAGCCTGGGCGACAAAGCAAGACTCCGTCTCAAAAAAAAAAAAAAAATTAGCAGGGTGTGGTGACATGACACGCACCTGTAGTCCCAGCTACTCGGGAGGCCAAAGCAGGAGAACTGCTTGAACCCAGGAGGTGGAGGTTGCAGTAGCTGAGATTGTGCCACTGCACTCCACCCTTGGTTTCCAGAACAGCCCCTTCTCCTGGTTTCCTCCCTATCTTGCTGGCTACTCCTGCCCAGGCACTCTCACTGGGTTCCCACCCTTCATGCTGGGGTGCCCCAGGGCTCTGTCCTAAGACGTCTTCTCCTCTGTAACTACATTCGCTCCCGCAGGAATTCTATCCAGTCTCATGCCTTGAACTCCAATCTTGATGCTTAATTAGACCTCTTTTCTAAACTCCACATTCATTTATCAAACTCAACATTTCTACTTGGTTATCTAGTAGTCCTCTCAAAACGAACCTCTCTAAGACCCCCGACAGTCCCCAAAACTCAGATCTACCCAAGGCCTCCTCTGTTATCAGCTGATGGCAAATCCATCCTCCAGCTGTCAAGTCTTTTTTGATTCTCTCTCTCTCTCTCTGTCTCTTTCTCTGTCACACACACACACACACACACACACACACACACACAAAGAGCACATCTAATCCATCAGGAAATCCTGTCAAAATGTATCCCCCGACCCATCTGATCACACTAAGCAATTAACATTAACTATTTTAGGTGTCATAATGATATTGTGGTTGTTTTTCAGAGTCCTGTCTTAGAGAGAGGCACACTTAAATATTTAAAGATGATGTCTGAATTCACCTCCAAATAATGGGAAAACTCCTAGGTATATACCCGAGAGAAATGAAAACACATGTCTCCACATGAATGCTTGTAGCAGCATTACTCATAGCAGCCAGAGAGTGGAAACAAATGTCCACCAACTATGAATAAACAAAATCTAGGCCGGGCGCGGTGGCTCAAGCCTGTAATCCCAGCACTTTGGGAGGCCGAGACAGGTGGATCACGAGGTCAGGAGATCGAGACCATCCTGGCTAACACGGTGAAACCCTGTCTCTACTGAAAATACAAAAAACTAGCCGGGCGAGGTGGCGGGCGCCTGTAGTCCCAGCTACTCGGGAGGCTGAGGCAGGAGAATGGCATGAACCCGGGAGGCGGAGCTTGCAGTGAGCTGAGGTCCGGCCACTGCACTCCAGCCTGGGCGACACAGTGAGACTCCATCTCAAAAAAATAAATAAATAAATAAATAAACAAAATCTAGCACATCCACATGCTACAACATGAACAAATCTTGCAAATATGCTAAAAGAAATAAACAAGTCACAAAAAACTAAACACTGTATGATTCTACTTATATGAGATGTTTATAACAAGCAAATCCATAGAGACATAAAGTGGATTAATGGTTACTGGGGAGAGCCATTTAGGGCTGGGGGGAAGACAAGCTGAGCTAAAGGGTATGGGGTCTCTTGGGGGGGTGATGAAAATGTTCTGTGAATACACATACCACAAACCATTGAATTGTACACTTTAAATGGATGAACTGTGTGACATGCTAATGATATCTCAAGCTGTTATTGAAAATAATAATGGTGGCCAGGCATGGTGGTTCACACCTGTAATCCCAGCACTTTGGGAGGTCATGGCGGGTGGATCACTTGAGGTCAGGAGTTCGAGACCAGCGTGGCCAACATGGCGAAACCCTGTATTTACTAAAAATAAAAAATAAAAAATAAATAGGTGGGAGTGATGGTGCATGCCTGTAATCCCAGCTACTTGGGAGGCTGAGGCAGGAGAATCGCTTGAACCTGGGACATGGAGGTTGCAGTGAGCCAAGATTATGCCACTGCACTCCAGCCTGGGTGACAGAGTGAGACTGGGTCTCAAAAAAAAAAAAAAAGAGGCCGGGCACGGTGGCTCATGCCTGTAATCCCAGCACTTTGGGAGGCCGAGGCAGGCAGATGACAAGGTCAAGAGATCAAGACCATCCTGGCCAACATGATGAAACCCCATCTCTACTAAAACTACAAAAATTAGCTGGACGTGGCGGTGCACGCCTGTAGTCCCAGCTATGTGGGAGGCTGAGGCAGGAGAATCGCTTGAACCCAGGAGACGGAGGTTGCAGTGGGTGGAGATCACACCACTGCACTCCAGCCTGGCTACAGAGGCAGACTCTGTCTCAAAAAGAAAAAAGAAAAGAAAAAGAAAAAAATAATAATGGGAGAGAATTGCGAGGGGTATAAACAAAATTAGTCACAAGTTGATAACTTCAATTGTTGAAGTTGGGAGCTGTGAATGTAAGATTTACTATACTGGCCGAGCACAGTGGCTCACACCTGTAATCCCAGCACTTTGGGAGGCTGAGGCAGGCAGATCACCTGAGGTCAGGAGTTCAAGACCACACTGGCCAACATACAGTGAAACCCCGTCTCTACCAAAAATACAAAAAATAGCTGGGCGTAGTGGCGCATGCCTGCAGTCCCAGCTACTTGGGAAGCTGAGGCAGAAGAATCGCTTGAACCCAGGAGGAGGAGGTTAGAGTGAGCTGAGATCGTGCCACTGCACTCAAGCCTGGGCGACACAGCGAGACTCCATCTCTCAAAAACAAACAAACTAAAAAGATTTACTATACTAATTTTTCTACTTGTGTACATTTTTGAAATTTTCAATAATAAAATGCTCAAAGCACTGTCTCTGAGCTGGATTACTGCAATTACCTCTTAATAGGTCGCCCTTCTTTTACCCTTCCCCACTATGGTCTGTTCTCCCCACCACTGCTAGAACGATCAGTGTAAGACGTAATTCCGATCATTCTTTCTCTACTGAGAACCCTACCATGGCTCCCCGTTGCCTTCTGCGTAAAAGTCAACCTCCCTACAACGGCCTACAAGGCCCTGTACCATCGGGTACCCCATCCCTTCCTCTCCAACTGTGCTCCCCTCCCTCACTCTGCTCCACCTATAGTGACCTCCGTGCTATTCCTCTAATGTGCCAGGACAGCCCATTCATTCTCAGATCACAGAAACAGTATGAGGACAGATGTTGTCTTGCAAAACGAGCAAACAGGCACATGAGATCAGATACCTAGCTGCCAAACTATATTTGAGGCATTTTCGAAGAATTTAACGACCCTGATCGAGCGCAGTCAACTTTGGAGAACAGAAAATGTCTCTGAACTAGAGAAGTCCTCGCACAAGGAGTAGGGTCAGACCCCGCAGTGGAAGAGAAGGGAGGAGCAGAAACAGTCCAGCTCGCCGTCCAAGTAACCTGGGTCCTGAATCGGCCCGCCTTGGCCAGTGCTCCAGAAGCGCGCGGCAGGAACGGGCTGGGGCCCAAAACAGATGGGGGAGCCTGAACGTCCGGGGGAGTCTCGGAAGCGGCGGAACACCCACCTATGGAACCCTGTCTTTAGGGAAAAGGACCACACCTGTCAGCAGAGTCCGTCAGACGTGAGAAGGGTGGGAGCGGCGGACTGTGAACGCAGGTAGGGCCCCGGCGCTCCGAGAAAGTTCCAGTTCCGCGGTCGCCCTTTCCTTCTCCGCTGTCGAAATCCCCGCTTCCGGCTTCCGGCGTCATAGCTGTCGGATCCGGAAGTAAAAAAACATACAAGCCCCGCCCCGGGAACACGGGAAGCCGGCTAGAAGTGCGAGGTCGCGGTAAGGCCGCATCCCGCTCCGGAGAGAAGTCTGAGTCAGCCAAGCTCTGCACGCCCGCGGAAGCTCGGTAATGATAAGCACACCGGCCACTTTGAAGGGCGTCACGGCCTACACGCCCCCTCGTCTCTCGGACGGCGGCGTCTAGCCTCGGGGCGCTCGGCCGCCCCGCCCTCTCCGGGGGAGGAGTCAAGAAGAGACTGCCCAATAGGGCCGGCTTGACCCGCGAACAGGCGAGGGTTCCCGGGGGAGCGGCGCGCCAGAAGCCCCGCCCAGGAGCCGAGGGACAGCCCAGAGGAGGCGTGGCCACGCTGCTGGCGGAAGTGGAGCCTCCGCAAGTGCGGGAGGCCGCCGAGGCAGGCGGGAAAACCGGACAGTGGGGCGGGGCCTGGCCTGGGCGGTGATGGGGATGCGGGAGCACTACGCGGAGCTGCACCCGTCCCCGCCGGACATTGGGGATGCGGAGCAGCGGCAGCGGCTATGGCAGGCAGCCGGCGGGCCGGCCTCCAGCGCAGGTGCCCGAGGGGCGGGGCTGGCCTGGGATGCGCGCGCACCTGCCCTGTCGCCGCCCCCCCCGCACGAGGGATGGCGGTCGAGGCCCCGCCCCGCCCGCCTCGCTGAGGCGGGTCCGCTCAGCCCAGGCGCCTGCCCCGCCCCCGCAGATTAAATGGGCGGCGGGGCTCAGCCCCCGGAAACGGCAGTACACTTCGGGGCTGTGAGCGCGGAGGGCGGAGGCGACGAAGCGCAGGTAACGGGCGGGCGGGCGCCGCGCAGCCGGAGGAGCGTACTGCCCGGCGCGCGCCGCGCGGCGGTAAAATACACGCTGTTTGTTCGAGAGGGTCTTAATCCGTTTATACCCCGCACCTCCTCTCTTGAGCCCCTGAGACCCCGAGAGCGAAGGGGACTTGCCGGCCGGGGTCTCCCAGCTTGGCCAGGGGAGGGCTGGAGTTGAACTCCAGCATCTGCATCACGTCCCATGGTCCAGGTCATTGTGGAGTTCCCGCTACAGTCGGGAATGAATGGTCCTGGGGGCATAATTCCGTGCCCCACAAGGATTTTACTTGGTTGTCCAGAATTGATGCTCTAGCCGGAATCCACCAATGCTTTGGGTAATTTTGTAATGTACACCCTGAATGAAGGTTGCCTAGGAGAGTGTGGCTGGAGCCCAGAGCCAGCAGTTTCTAACCCATCAAGCACTCCCCAATGCCCAGCCGTTCACAAGGAGTGGCTTGGGTAATCAGGTGTCATCCCGGTGAGACCCCAGAGGAACTCTCAAGAAAAGGGCTAACTTCTCAATGCTCTCCTGTTCTTCTGCCTTGTTAACGAGCCTTTCTTCTACTAGACAGCGTCATGGCAGAGCAGGTGGCCCTGAGCCGGACCCAGGTGTGCGGGATCCTGCGGGAAGAGCTGTTCCAGGGCGATGCCTTCCATCAGTCAGATACACACATATTCATCATCATGGGTGCATCGGTGAGTCTCTCCCAGGCCCCAATCTTAAAAGCCAGGAAGTGCCTGCTCCATGCCTCAGCTTTTCCAACTAATTGTTGCAGGACCACACAGGCTCTGCTAAGTTGAGCCCCTCCTCCCGCTCCTGCTAGTGTGCCAGGATCATCCCAGCTCTACCTGATGTGCATATGCACTTGCAAGACATTTCTTTTTTTTTTTGGAGACGGAGATTCGCTCTGGTCGCTCAGGATGGAGTGCAGTAGCCCAATACTGGCTCACTGCAACCTCGGCCTCCTGTATTCAAGCAATTCTCCTGCCTCAGCCCCCCAAACAGCTGAGATTACAAGCATGCACCACCACACCCGGCTAATTTTTGTATTGTTAGTAGAGACGGGGTTTCACCATGTTGGTCAGGCTGGTCTCAAACTCCTGACGTTAAGTGATCCGCCCGCCTTGGCCTCCAAAAGTGCTGGGATTACAGGCGTGAGCCACTGCACCTGGCCACAGGACATTTCTGAACCCTGTGCCTAGCCTCTGAATGTAGCCCTTAGTCCTGGAGTTGCAGGCTCTTTAGGGACTGTCTAGATGGACTTCTTGGGGAAAACAGGGAATGCTATTCATTCTGTGGTTTATTTTAAACCTCTTCATGCCTTAACAAATGAGTTCCAAAGGCAGGATCTGAGGCCTGATCTCTGCCTTTTCACTAACGCTTTCAAGTTCTGTCATACAAACACTCAACCTTTCTTTAAACACTATGTCTTTGCCTCAGTTTCGAAAGCCTACCAAGAAGCTCTGCCTCACCCCACCTGGCCCCAATTGTCCAGCTTGTGGAACCGCCATTTTGCACTCATAGGAAAGACCAAAGAATAGTATAGCATGAGGATTTCCGTGGGAGGGGAAGGAGGGGTGGTCCTAGGACAACCATCACCCCAGACTAGAGCACCCTCCCCTGTGTCCCATGGGGCAGTGAGACTATGCAGGGGCTGGTGGAACAAGGGCTTCATCTCAAATTACACGTGGTCTCAGTTTTCACTTTTAACCCTGGATGCACTCAAGAATCTGCTCACTACTGTATGACCACCTTTGCCATTAACTTACCTTGTAACTTGAGAAGGAGCTCTATCAAAACTAGTTAGCTCTGCCACATTGTGCGCCCCTCAGTGCTGGACGAGCTCAGTGGTTCTTTGTTCACATAGACAACGCGTTGTCGCACTTTGCCAAACCTACTCCTTGACACCTTTGTACTTCTGATCAGAACTTAGAAAAGGAGAGCCAAAAAGGAATGAGGCAGCCGAGGGAGAAGGGCTCTGCCAGTGGGAGAGTAAGGAGGGGCCATTGGCTTTTGACTCCCCGTAAGCCTGAGACCCAGGAGAGGTACTCAGGTGGAGCCCACAGTAGATTGGACTTGGCCTTATCCCCAGCCTCAGCCTGGTCCCCTCAGAAGAGCCATACCTGGCCGGGCGAGGTGGCTCACGCCTGCAATCCCAGCACTTTGGGAGGCCGAGGCAGGTGGATCACCTGAGGTCAGGAGTTTGAGACCAGCCTGGCCAACACGGCAAAACCCAGTCTCTACTAAAAATACAAAAATTGGCCAGGTGCGGTGGCTCACGTCTGTACTCCCAGCACTTTGGGAGGCCAAGGCGGGCGGATCACAACGTCAAGAGATCGAGACCATCCTGGTCAAGATGGTGAAACCCCATCTCTACTAAAAATACAAAAATTAGCTGGGCGTGGTGGTACATGCCTGTAGTCCCAGCTACTCAGTAGGCTGAGGCAGTAGAATCGCTTGAATCAGGGAGTCAGAGGTTGCAGTGAGCTGAAATCGTGCCACTGCACTCCAGCCTGGCTACAGAGCGAGACTCTATCTCAAAACAAAAAGAAAAAGGCTGGGCGCAGTGGCTCACGCCTGTAACCCCAGCACTTTGGGAGGCCAAGGCAGGTGGATCACGAGGTCAGGAGATTGAGACCATCCTGGCTAACACGGTGAAATCCCGTCTCTACTAAATATACAAAAAATAGCCGGCGTGGTGGCGGGCGCCTGTAGTCCCAACTATTCGGGAGGCTGAGGCAGGAAATGCGTGAACCCAGGGGCAAGCTTGCAGTGAGCAGAGATCGCACCACTGCATTCCAGCCTGGGTAACAGAGTGCGACTCCGTCTCAAAAAAAAAAAAAAGAAAAATACTAAAAATTAGCTAGGTGTG
This sequence comes from Trachypithecus francoisi, assembly GCF_009764315.1. Classification (NCBI taxonomy): domain Eukaryota; kingdom Metazoa; phylum Chordata; class Mammalia; order Primates; family Cercopithecidae; genus Trachypithecus; species Trachypithecus francoisi. The sequence goes on from NW_022681471.1 coordinate 27,344,110, forward strand.
GTGGCACCCATCTGTAATCCAACTACTTGGGAGGCTGAGGCAGAAAATCGCTTGAACCCAGGAGGTGGAGTTTACAGTGAGCCGAGATGGCGCCACTGCACTCCATCCTGGGCGACCGATGAGTGAGACTCCATCTCAAAAATAATAAATAAAAAGAGCCATACCTTCATCGGCCACAAACCTTAACAGCTAGGACTCTGACTGTTAAGCCCTCAGTCCAAGAAGCAGACTGGACGAGAAGGTAACTGAGGTTGCTTTCTCCTCCTTTCCCCGTCCCCACCCCATGCTGCCACAAGCACACTGCAACAGAGCAACTCAGACCATAATGATGGATTATGACTCCAGGCCTTCACTCTTATTAGACACCTCATTGAGAGCATGCAAGCTTGCTGTTGTGACTTGGAGCAAGTGTTTTCCTTTCCCTGAACCTCAGCATTTCTCATATAGCAAATACAGCTTTTGAAAAGAGTGCCCAGG